>NC_057794.1:124778476-125046593 GCF_018294505.1 Triticum aestivum
CGACCCCGCCGCCCCCGACCCAGGCGCGCTCGCCCCCGGTGCCGGCGCTTGCCCCCGGCCCGTCGGCCCTCGCCTCCTTCCTCTGCTTCCTCCCCTCCCAATCTCGGCCGTCGTCGGCCCTGCCTCCTCGCCCTGCACCCTCTGTAAACCAACCCCCCTCTCTCTCTGCTAGCTAGGGTTAATTTACTTAGGTTTTAGTTATGTTAATTAGGTTATCTATTTAGTTATGAATTTAGATAGGTTTCAAAATTTGCTGAATTTATATGCAAATTTGAACTGGACATGTGATATGTGGATATGTCATGTTTTGGACATGTCATGTTTTGGTAAATGATCCGAGTTGCCTATGTTACACCGGAATGCTGATTCATTTCCATTCCGGTGAATTTCAGGCGCTCAATATGTCCGTTTTTTAGCAAAGGTCATGCCGAAATTGTCCTCGTGCCTTATCATCCAAAGTAAGTCAGTTTCGAACAACCCTTTCATACATTTCAATCATTCCTTCTCTCTCCATGGGGAATAATTTGAGGTGTCTTTTCCCCGCAGCAACGGGCGCGCCGTCCTTATCGTTCTTTATCCGCAAGTCTCCCACGCCGTGTATTTTGAGCCTTCCAGAGACTACGAGAAAAAAGACTACACCCACATAATGAATATTCTAGATGATGCTCTCCAAGGCTTCAGCTTTAGAGGTGGCCACATGCAGATCAGGAAACAAAGGAACAAGAAGATGGGTTTCGCGCATAAAACTAACTTCTCCTGCATCCAAGTCCCAAAACCAAGCAAGAAGGATGGATTCTACATCCTCCATCTCATGATTCAGTTCAACACGGATCACCAAAAGCTTCGCATGAGAAGCAGAAATGATGATCATATCCACAAGTGGCTAGAATCTCATGGAGAAGCGGATTATAAACTTAGAGATGACTTCTTTCGCATCCAAAGCGACATTGCGACGATCATCATGAAAGAAGTCGTCGATGAGAAGGGGATGTTCCACCACGGCCCTATATCGCGAGCTGACGTCCGAACTCGCATAGGCATGCAACGTCTAGACCTCACGCCATTCAAGAAGCTAGGGTCCATCCTTGATGATATGGAAGGATGGAACTTCTAGTGATTTATGATGCCAATAATGATGATATGTGTCGGTTGAACTTGTATACTATTTGCAGCGATGCAACTTTGTGATGTCCATGATCCCTGCCGAACTTGCGTAACGCTACTTTGTTAGTTTGCGTACGATGACCTGCGTACCTCTAGTTAATTAATTTGCGTACTGTATGTTGCATCTAGTTGCTAACCCTTTCTTTTTCGGTGTTCTCTAGTATATTTTGTTGCATATATATGATTGTACATCCTCTTCATGAACATGCATCTCTAACAGGTACCTAGTTTCTTGATGGCGAGATGGAACTGCTATGTTGTGTACAAAGGGAAGGTTCCGGGGGTGTACAACGAGTGGCATGAGTGTCAGGCGCAAGTGAATGGGTTCTCGGACGCCAGCCATAAAGGCTTCAAAAGCAGACAAGAAGGAGAAGCTAGTTACTTGAGGTTCACGCTAGCGCGAGAGAGGACTCGTAACCGCCATCTCATGTACTGCATAGTTCCGCTCTCACTCATAGTGATAGCTCTTCTCGCGTATACCTTTGTTTAGATGGATGACATTGTAGTTGCAAGTATTCGAGACTTGCATATATCGCTATTTTCGAGATGATGGCAAGATACCACTTTGTGTTGGATGATGATTATGACGAGACTATTTGTATGTATATGCTATGATTACATTTGTGGTCTCGCAGGCATTTGTATGTGTATCATGATGACATTTGTATGTGCTAAAGATTCTTCTATAAAGCCTGTTCAAATACAAAACAAATATGCCAAAAAAACAAAAACTACTAAAATTAGCAGTAGCGAGTGGAGAAAAGTTAGCAGCAGCGCGGTTGTAGCAGTAGCGCGCACAGGGGAAGCGCGCTATAGCTATTAGCAGTAGTGAGGTTCCTTTAAGTGCACTGCTGCAACACTTGTGTAGCAGTAGCGTGGGTGGACCAGCGCTACTGCTATATGTTAGCTGTAGCGCCTTATTAGTAGCGCCGGCCCCCGCGCTACTAAAAGGCCGAAAACCCGCGCTGTTGCTAGGCTTTTCCCTAGTAGTGAACATCTGTACTAGAGTATGCACTGCTCATAGTAGTACACCCTCCTTCCATTTATATAAGGCCTATGTGGAGGAGAGAGATGTGAAAAAGTAAGGGGAGTGTGCTTTGTGTAAGTTGCATGTCATATATTATTACTCTAACATTTGGTCAAAGTTAGCTTCGAAAAACACATTAGGCCCTGTATAGTAAATGGAAGGAGGGAGTAGTAGTGGAAGTGGATCCTCTGACGTAGGTATCCCTACCTTACCCTCCCTTTTGGTCACTTACTAGCGGACCCCATGCTTGCTAGGCCCTACATGTCAGTTACTCGATGGGTCCGGCCATGTCAGGGTATCCTCATCCGTAGTATACTCCCTCTGTTTTTGTTTACTCCGCATAAAACGAAGGGAGTGGTAGTATAAAGGACGCGGGCGGCGGAGGGGGAGGGACGTCGGTTTGCTCTCAACTACGGTCCCACAAGCGAGTGAAAACGCAAGACGAAGCACGTTCCATTCGGTGAGCGACATGGTGGGTCCAGCTTGTCGAGCTGCAATGCGAACGCGACAAGAGCGATGTACAGTCAAAACCGATTGACCGGTCGTCACCGGAACCCCTATTCACACCAGAACCTTCGCTGCTCGGCCTACGCCAGTCACTGCCCTAAAACCACACCTAATCTCCAGCCCCTTCCCCCCACCTTTCGATCCCCTAGCCCGCATCAAGCGTCCCCTAGTTTGCCGGAAAGCCATGGTGCACCAGAAGATCACGTACTATAAGATGCTGACGCCAGAGCACCACGCAGAAATCGTGGCGGTGATCTGCACCATAGACCTCCGTTCCCAAGCTCGCTTTGCGGCGGGCCAATCCCCGAGTTCTCTGGAGCCAAGCTACAAGGAGGAGGAAGCCGATCCAATGTTCATGGCGGAGGTCGTGACGCAGAAGGCCCCCGATGGGTATGAGACGATGGACGTTGACTTCGTGCCGGCGTCCGAGTTCCCCATGGTGCAGGTGGACCATCGGTTCAACCTGGCGATACTAAAGGAGGACCGGGAGGCAGAGGATCAACTCAACGCGGAGTGTGCACATGCCGTTGCCATTGAGTCTCTCCTGCAGGCGGAACCGGATGTCGTGGATGTGAACCGGGCAGTGGAGGCTCAACTTGAGGCGGAGCCCGCGGATGCCGCTGCCATCGAGGCCCTCCTGCAGGCGGAACCGGACGTCCTGGACTTGAACCGGGCGGCAGAGGCTCAACTCGACGTGGAGCGCGCGGATGCCGCTCTCATCGAGGCCCTCCTGCAGGCAGAACCGAATGTCCTAGACTTGAACCGGGCGGGGAGGCTCGACTCGACACGGAGCGCGCAGATGCCACTGCCATCGAGGCCCTCCTGCAGGCGGAACCGGACATCCTTGACTTTAACCGGATCGTGCTCTCATCCGTGCAGAGTGCCCGCATGCTCCGCGTGAACGAGTAGCTGGAGGCCGAGGACAACCACGATGCAGAGACACACGTCGGTAGCTACGGCTGGTTTGTGCCGGCAGCCAAAGACGTAGAGGCCATCTCATTCCGCAAGTAGTGATAGTTTTTCTTTATGTTGTTGTTTTTATGGATCTTTTGCTGTGTAAAAACATATATTGTTATGCATGTCGCCTGACTTGGGTTAGTCTACCATTTCGGGCGGTTGGATGAATATCCTACGTCTCCTAACCCTTCTTCCTCACCTCTTCTTCTTCCCCAACAGACCACCGCACGGACCGTACGGATACTCCCCAACATGCGGTTGGATAAACATACTCTATGAACGAAAATTATGTGTCAGCGGTAGGATGGCTGAGTCTGGTTTGTTCACATGCGACAACTCGTGTCCGTGAGGGTGCGTTCCCTTGGTTGGTTTTGCGGCGTGCAGGAGCGACTGTGTGAGGGTGCGGTGCGGCCGCAGCGTGTAGGAGCGACCGTATGAGGGTGCGGTGCGACCGCGACAGCCATGCGCAAGTGTACCTCCTTTTTATTTTGAAAACTTTGGGCAAGCTTGGAAAAATGTGTGGTGAAGTATGGCAATGCAAGGCCTAGACCCAAACAGGATAAGTACGTACTAGGAGTACTAGTGTTAAAAAAGAAAGGCGGGGTTTTCCTTCGCGGGATTCATCGATACAAATCCTTGTTTCACATGTCAATTAATGCGTATTGTTTTCTGCAAAGCCCAAAGAGCTAACCATCTCACTCATCATTGCTTGAGTAATGCAGCACCATGCAAACCAACCTTCTCACTTCCGCATGCATGGAGGGGATATTAATGTCCTTGGTTGCTAGTATACTCCCTCCGTTCTTTTTAGTTTGCATATAACTCAGCGCACGCATACCAAGCAGACCACCCCGTGCATTATTTTGGACAATTTTACACCTGCATGCAAGGACCTAGAGAAATGTATGGCTCTTAATACGCATGGAGTCATTGGCTCCTTTTCCTTGATTCCTGCTTGAGTCTTCTTGGATTCTCCGCAAGCATGCTTCCCCTGCCTCTTATATGCATGCTGCATGCATGCGTTTGGTCTGTCATCACTCCCGGGCTGCATGCACATCTATAAAGCAAGGGTAAAAAAACCCATCAATTTTTCCTCGATTAGTGTTAGTGGCCTTTTGCAAATTGTAACTTTGATATACTGGCCTTGTGTACAAAAAAATGGAGGTAGTAACTATTATATTTGACTTCCTTCCCCATTGCGGTGACGTCGACGATATCTCGAACGTTGTGGTTTGGTGAAGTGCGTTCGACCAAGAACACCATTGGGGGAGACCACGAATATCTCGAACGTTGTGGTTTGGCGAAGTGCGTTCGACGGAGAACACCATTGAGGGAGACCACGGTAAGTCATTTGCAAGTGCCGCCTGCAAGCCGAGACAACCGCCTTATTTGCATCCAGGAAGTCCGTTGAACCAAAGGACATGTAAATGTACTAGTACTACTAGTACACAATAGCGTCGTCCGTCCAGCTTAGTGTGGTGAGATGGTTTATCGAAGAAGACGATGGAGAAGCGGAGTCAACGAAGAGTGAAATGATGGTTGCTTCATTCGTGCTTTGTGATTTGATGCCTCACTACTTTGTGATTTGTGATAGAAGGGACAGGGAGTAGACTCTGTGCTCTATAATGTACATGCGTCCAAGCACAGGAGAAAGAGGAGAAATGTTGCATTTTTCTATTCCTTCAATCAATCAATCAGGGTGCTTCGGTTCCATCCTTTTGGCTTTGGCAACACCATCCACAATGGTTCCCACGATGCCAAAAGCTATTTTCACATTTGGCTACACATTGTGGATGCCCTTAACCATACCACTTGGTTTTTCTCCCGTGTGCTATCTATACAAATCTCAATTACATTGATCTAAAAAATTAGAGAATCAAGATTAGGAAAAGGAGGTGATTTTGCCGCGCGGATGATGGGGGAATTTTCTTATTTTTAGAGGACGTTCTCCTGGCAGTTTGCTAACATGCGGTCCCATGTGTCAGTGCTTTACCAAGCCGATCCGCATCCCACATGAGGCAGAACAATGGCATAAGCAACACGTGGTTAACTTGAAGAAGATGAGGGAGAAGCGGATTCAGCAACAAGTGAAATGATGGTTGCTTCGTCCCTCCAACTTCTTTTTTAGAATTATTACTTTGTCCCTCCAACTTAACTGCAGGAAAGGTGCAGCTTTGTGATTTGACGCCTCATTGCTAATTACTACGCCGGCGCCATGACTGGGTGCTTCACCCCGGCTGCTCTGCACTATATTCCGGTATGGCACGTGGACCTGGTAGCTTGATGTCCCACATGTAGGCGAAAGGGACTAGAAGATTTATGAAAGCGAATGCTCCACTCTTACGACGGAGGAGTACACGACACGACGGCCCAGTGAACTGTCACTTGTACTGTATAGTACTATAGTTTTGCAGTTTCGCACGATCCATCGATAGAAACCCGATTAAACAGGAAAGGGCAGAATTTTTCCCGCGCAGTATATGATACGGGCCATACATTTCAAAGGAAATTTTAATGTATGCAAACTGAATAATTAAGTAACAATATGATATCTAGTAAAACTAAAAACACATATGATTTATTGTGTTAGAGTGTAGTAGTGGTGTTGTATTGCATAGTTGTTAGATGTAACATGCGAGAACATGTAGAGGTGTAGTTTTGGAGGGCTTACAGAGAGAAAAGCGTAATACGTTCATCAAACTTCAGAATAAGCTGATTACGGTCACTATATACATTTTGCGGTGATTATACGGTCACTTGCTCACGGTTCAGCATAGGATTGCACTCTGTTGACCCGCCAAATAGTCTGCGTGGCACCATGTTGACTAGTTAAATTGACCATGTTCCTTGTGGGTCCCACCTGTTAGTTCGCATAGGGAAAAGGTCAAATAAACACAAATTTACACAGGCGCGACAAGGCTCCAACCCGTGCGCGGGAATCACCTGGTTGTGTATGTGTCTGTCAGGGCCTGATGTGTGCGCATGCACATGTAGGTTGAGCACTTGAGCGTGAGAGTGTGTGTTGGTCGTGTGGTGTACTGGTGTGTGCATGAATGCGTGCGTGTGTGCGTGTGAGTGTTGCGTGCGTGCGTGGCTACGTGTGTACGTGTGAGTGTTGCATGCGTGCGTGGGTGCATGTGTTCGTGTGAGTGTTGCGTGCATGCAGTTTGTGTGCATGTGTGCGTGTGTGTGTATAATCACCACACCAGCTCCTGTGTGTTAAAACAGACGGCTTGGCGTATCAATACAAGGCCACCTTGTTCGTTGTGCCCGCAGTCATGACTTCGAACCACCGTACAATATTTTTTTGTCTTTTGTTTTCATTCTTACTAGCAAGATGCCCGTGCATTGCACGTAACATCAAGATGCATTTGTATGACTAGTTTATCTTGTGAGAGAAAAGGATGAATGAAAGAAGGCCTTATTTGCAAATATGGAGAGGTGTGTGGGTACCTTTTTGCAAAATTTCCATAGTTTCTTTCCTATCCGTCAGATATAAATCGGACGGCCTATATTGCAGGATCGCAGGCACACCATCATCACCAACTCTGTTTTTATAAGAGTGTAGATGTAGAGTAGATACAAGCCGACAGGTGGGACTGATGGTAGTGAGATAATGTGATGCAACACTAGAGGTGCCACGTGGAGCATTTAACTGGTCAACTAGTCGTGTCTAGAGCCAATACAGAGTTGTACGGTGAGCCCGTGACCGTATAATAACCACAAAACATAAATGGTGACCATAATGAGTGGATTCTGAAGTCCAATGTATGTATCATGCTTTTGCTTTATATATAGTATAAATATATACAAATTCACAGTGCGTAATAAATATCATTGTGGGCACCATACAATGCAAATTAGCGTTCATACTCCTCCATATAACTTTGTATGTTGTATATATGTAGAAATTCTAAAATAATTTTTTGGCCACACTTTATTTAAAAGGAATGTTGTATGCGAAGTAAACATGAAGAGAGGGCTTTTTAGATCAATGGGGTACGTGATGTGACATGTGTGAATGTGTAGTTGATGCATTTGGGAGGGCCTAGAGAGGTATGTGTGTGTATTACGTATTCGAGAGAGGCATGTATAGATGGGCCCGCAGGGGGGGCATGGGAGAGATAGCACGAGAAATGAGAGTGGTCTAGAGAGAGAGAGATGAATATGATGTCACAACGAGAGATTCCTTTGAGTGTGTATATGCAAGGGGGGAGTGGATAGAGGCATCGGGAGAATATTTTTGTGTGTGTGGTGTCTGTGTTGGTATGTGTGGGTGTGAGAAGATAAGGAGACATGGGGGCAGAGGGTGTGTCACCGCGTGAGCTCCGGTGGGCCGAGGTGAGGCCCTTTGTTCGGTTCCGTCCTGCGCCACATTGGTCGGCCCGTGACGCATTAAAGGGAGACCCATGGATGACTAGTCGTACAAGACAAAGATAGCATAATTATGAAGGACTCTGTGTCCACTGACAAAGCCAGCTAGGATTTGTAACCCTAGGTTCTCGGACTAAGGTAACCCCTTTATCTCTGATATTAAAATTCATCCAACCTAGCTTTAAGGGGCATCCTACAGAATGCTCTGCTAGAATCATACTAGTCGATTAGGAAGAGAGGTGTGAGACAATGTGTGAGAGACATACCTAAAGATAATGTTCATACAGGAGACACGTAGGCAAGTCTATGTATATAGAAATGGTCGATGGGGATTGTGCGTGTGTATGCTCGCGAGAGGAAGAGTGCTTGTGATAAAGGTTAGTGAAAACAATCATAAATGGTTACGAGAGGGAGGGAGGGTTATATAGAGAGCATGTGTGCGAGAAAGACACCTCGGGAGAGAGTGTGTGAGCATGTGTGAGAGACCACCGATGGAGAGTGAAACTACACATAAAAGACTGTTGTACACATTGATTATAAAGATATAAATTGCATCCAAATATTGGGATGGGATCATGATATTTGGAGTTCACGTAAGGAACGGTCATTGATCCATCAGGCATCTAGATTCTGTCGAATTTGAGCATGTCTATGTTATTATTCGACACAATTGATCCACACAGTTAGTATTTTGAACTCCAGACAATGCATCGCTTTAGCAATCGAATATAAATGTGAGTATAGTTCATGTTGTGTGTGTAAAGCACATTATACATACGAAAGTTACACAATGAACATTATAAATAGCTACCTATGAACTAGCATACATTTGAATTCAACTTAAGGTGGTTTAAAAAAATCGAATTCAACATGAAGGCCACTCAATTATTGGAATTTGATATCATGGCATTTGTAAATCATACCTAAATTATGGGGGCACCAATCTTTGCTCTGATTTTGTACATAATAGCATATGTAGTCGCGTACAAAATAGATTCAAATTTAGCTCTACCATTCCAAAATAATTGTAGTTATAGGATTTTCAAGTGTCAAAATTTCAAAAAGAAGCGGATAATTTAATGAGGTTTTCAAACATACAAGGTCAAATTTAACGTTGTCTATTTAGGTCAATCCTCAAAGTTCAAGAGTACTCTAAACATGAATGCTTGTGTTTCAAAATTTCGAACGAAACGCCAAAAGATCCTCTACTCGCATGAAACCGCGTGAGACCAATGTTTGGTAGTACAAGGAAATTACTTTTCTAATAACCCTGACCCGTGAAACCTACCGCCCTGACGTCCAAAGGTCTAAACCGGGGTAGGTTTGTAGCTTCACCTAGACGCCACACAACCGCCTCCGAAAAACATTCATACACAATGGCCGCCTATGCACACATGCGCGTGGCCGAAATCGCTCCCGCGCACTATTTGGGACACCTGGGATTACCATCCTACCCCCGACCGCAGTTGGTACGAAATTTAAGAGGGGCCAAAGTTTGTACTTTCCCCAAATTTCAAACAAGTGCGGCCCATCTTCTGTTCAAAAAAGCCAAAAACAAGCGCATCCCAGACCGAAACATGGTTCTCGCCCCGCCCAACCGTCCGATTCCCCATTTGTACTCCGTGGGTGCAAAAACTACCTCTCCACCAGCCGGGAAACCCCGGCGTCCTTCGTCCGCCACCCCATCCCACCCATCAACCGCCGCACTCCTCCATCACGCTGGAGCCGATACCTCGACGTAGTCGTCCACCGCAACCTCAACCACAATGCCCCCATGGCTAGTAGTTGAAGCCGAGGCCGAGCCGTCCGTACCCGAGCTAGTTCAACCACGCCGTCCTGTGCCTCACCGCCGCCGCTCCAACTTCACCACCCTCCATCGCACCGGAGCTGTTCCTGCTACACCGTCCTTCACCGCCTCGGATTTGCTTCCCCTCCGCCGATATACGGTGCAACACAATCAACAATTTGGCCATGGGTTTGTCTAAGGATCGACGGTTCTCTAAAACATCGGTTCCCCCGGGAGAAAAAGAAGATCACCGCGACATATGGAGGAGACCACACTGGCAACCGATAAGGGTACTCCTCTTCCCTTATCCGTGCAAATCTTACGTGTCTGCTTGCATGGTATTCATCCCACAGAAGACACTAGTTGACCACTTCTTCTTGATACTAGATGTTCCTAGTAACTCGCGATGCACAAGGTTTCTCCTCATATACTATTTCACCTTAGCTAGAGGTCCATCGCCCCCCTGAATTTCAATTCCTGGTCAGTTGATTCCCAATTAACGGAAGCATTCCTCGGCATAACTGGCGCTAGTCCGCCTATTACACCGGGGAAGCAGCGCCTCGGTGTTTATCTTAGGGGCGTGTGGGGCCTAGAGCTACCGACGCCCGATCTAGAGGTCGGCCGGGATTAAAGGGATGGCCTGGGGGCGCTGCCAAGCACGGCGGTGGTGTGAGGTCGAGGGAAGGGCGGGGCGGCAGAGGCAGGGTTTGGGCCGGTGGTCGCTGGCGGTTCGAGAAAGATCGTCAACAGTGACTGGCGGGAGGTAGATGAAGGCCATCTGCCCGTTCCTTATAGATCGGACGGTTCATTAAAAAAAAATCGACTGACCTATTTATTTTCAGTCGACTGTTATCTTGATATGACCACATGTGGTGGTGTGCTGGAGGAGTACCTGCATTTCCTGTGCTCATATATTACAAAATTAGACGGAGTAGAATCTAATTTTGTTTTCAATGCAATGTTGTAGAGTTATCATATGTCTCCTGTCATTTATTTTTTAGCCACCTGCTATCTGCTACCTTTACAATGCACTAGTTCTGCACATACTTCACCCATACTCTCACTATTGTCTTTTTATGCAAGAGTATTTCAGAGTCTGCCTCGAGAGAAGCAGAAAAGACAAGAGAGAAGTTGCTCCAGCTTTCTACGCGGGTAAGCATGACACGTTACAATGCTATAAAGGGTGCAGTGTCAGCAGATGGAGACAGTAAATGTTTCTCTGGAGTTGATGACCCCACTAGCAATGAACCACCATCCCAGGTGCTTGCTTTAACTTCGCGGTGTCATATGTGGTTGCATGTTCCATATGGTGTCTAGCTTGTATTCGAAAGGTCATAGTCGGTCTTTATTAAGATAAGGAAAGATATTTTTTACATGAACTACCATCCCGTGAGCACCAGAAGACAAATAGCTAGTCAGGGCACTGGCCGAGCCAGTGACAAGCCCAGCAAAGACAAGCATCACCTGGAAGCCAACTAAAAAGCCGCGATGGTGGCGAAGCAGCCCGCCTCCCACCAGGCTCTCAGGTCCTAGATGATCATGCTCACCACTCCAGCCGGATGTCTAGCTTGTATTGCTTCCAATTTGGTTAAATTGCATCTGCTTAGCTTACACATTATACCTTTGAATATGACATGCCTTTCTGTTTTTGGTACATACTAGTACATCTTTGTATTAACCATGTTCTTACATCAAACTAATGTTCTTGTGTATCCCTCATCAATCACTTATGGTGAGGCAGTCAGGCAAGTGGCCTACTCATTTAAAGAATGCAGCGTCAGCCTCCCGACATGATTCTCAAGAAACAACAAGGCTAGATGAAGATAGTGAACGTAGCTCTGTAGTTGATTACCGCATTTCCCCTACACTAGCATCGCAGGTGCTTTCTCTAAATTGGTAGCGTGATATGTGGTTGCATGTTGCATATGGTGTCTAGATTGTCATTCTTCCAATCTGGTTAAACTGCATGTGCTATTCTGCTCAGCTTATACATTATATGTGTTAATGTGACATGCCTTCCTATGTTTAGTACATAGTACATCTATCTATTAAGCATGTCCTTACATAAAACTATTGTTTTTTTGTATCCCGCATCAATCAATATGACGAGACACCTTTAGTATATGCAATGCGATATTAGTTGCATCTTTCATATGATTTATAGCATGTGCTGCTTCTAATTTGTTGAAATTCCATTTATGATGGGACACTTGGCAGAGTCATATTGGTTGCATCTTTCAAGTGGTGTCTAGCTTGCATTCCTTCTTATTTGTTGGAATGGTCTCTGCTTAGTTTACACAAACAGTTGTGAACATGCCATGCCGTCCTGTTTTTCATACATATTCCATCCTGGTATCATGTGTTTGCCTTACATCAAAGTAGTGATTGTCAGTATCATGCATGAATGAGTTCTGAAGAGAGAATTTTATTGCTTTTTCTTGTCGGTTTTACTTGATAATTCAAAATCAATAAAGCGGAAGGAAGTTAGCAAGGCAGTGGATAAAGGTGCTCCTTCCAAACAAAGGGCCTCTACAGTTTCTACTCCTCCATCCCCCCCTAGATGATTTCCAAGACAACACATGCATAGACACTCAACGTAGCTGTGTTTATGATGAGCACGTCTCCCCTAGTGCACCATCATCGATGCTCCCTCTAACTTGGCACTGTTATATGTGGTTGCATGTTATGTGTGATGTCTAGCTTGTATTCCTTCTAATTTTGTTGAATTCCATCTGCTTACTTTACACATTATTCTTGAATAAGACATGTGTTCCTATTTCTAGAACATACAATATCTGTATATCACACCATGTTCTTACATCAAATTACTACTGTTGTGTAAGCTACAACAATCACTTATCATAGTACATGTTTGACTTTGGAGTGTGATATAGGTTACATCTCGCATTCTTTTCCAGCTTGTACTACTAATTTGTTGAAATGGCACTTATGATGAGATAGTTTTAACTTGGTAGAGTGATATTCGTTGCATCTTTCATATGGTGTCTAGCTTTCATTCCTTCTAATTTGTTGAAATGCCTTCTCCTTAGTTTACACATCATAAGCTGTGAATATGCAATGGCACTAATGACGAGAGACCTCTAACTTGGTAGTGTGATGTTGTATGCATCTTGCATATGATTTATTTCTTGTACTGCTTCACATTTGTTTAAGCGCCATTTATGATGAGACACTGTTAACTTGGCAGAGCGATATTTGTAGCATCTTTCATGTGGTGTCTACCTTCCATTGCATTGCTTCTAATTTAGTGAAATGTCTTCTGCTTAGTTTACACATCATAGTTCTTGTTATCTCTTCCGTCCTGTTTTTCATACATATTACATCCTCCTATCATGTGGTTGTCTAACAACAAAGTTCAGTTCATCTGTATCATGCATCAATTTGTTCTGAAGAACTAAATTGTTATTCATTTTTCTTGTCATCTTGACTTAACATGGCACAAAGAAAGAGGAAGAAACACAGAGTGACAGGGAATGGGAACAGGAAGAATCCTGCAGATTCTGCTGGTACTGATGGTGCAATAGAAGGTCAAAGTCCAGCGGATAACTCTACAAACAGGGTATCCCATGCTACACGATCTGCAGAAAAAGCCAAACAGAAACAAATAGCTGCCACCAAACAAGCAGAGACATCCCTAGTTCTTGCAACACCTTCCACGGTACTAAAAGTTGCACGAGTTACTCGTCCGTCAGCTAAGATAGTAGCATGTTCCCAAGCTCCCTTGCCATCTAACACTACTTCCCAAGCACTCTTGACACAAGATGAGTTGGCAAGATCAGATGAACCTTGTGAGCTTCAACAACAAGAAGGTAGTTGCTGGAGTCAAATTACAGTTGCATGCTTCTTTATGTGTAGTCTCACAGTTTGATGTACACTAACACTTCCTATGTTTGTTGTTGGACTAGCACCTAGGCGCAAGAGGAAACAAACATCAGGGATAATGCTCGATAGGTTAACTAAATCTAGAGGAGGAAGAATGGAGATCCGTTTTGAGGTAGGTTTAAAAAGGCCACATGATGCTACAGAGTCAGCCAAGTTAATACCAGAGGCAGCGGTTGCCGTTAGGTGTCATGTATGTATCCTCCCAACATGGATTCAGTACAGGAATGACAAAGACGAAACCCAGTTCAACACCTTCCTCGACATTTTATCTGTAAGTATGGTTATGTCTGGAAACTAGTAATATCGTCTTGCTCTGTCCCATACTTTCTAGGTTGCTGATAATGAGACTCCCATAATTTGCAACACATGAGGTTCAAGTTGGATAGCCAAGATGATGCAACCAGACAAGCTTGCACCCATGTTTTCAAGTCTGCTCTGCGACAATATCGGTATAACTTGAGGAAAACTCACTTTGAAGGCAAGGCTAACAGTGAACTTTCCCAAACATCTCCTGTGGAAAATATATCGGATGAAGACTAGAGGGGCCTCGTTAAACACCGGTCTGATCCGAAGTATCATGTATATTATATATATGTGATCAGATCAAATGTTGAAGTCCTATTTATGCATGTGCCACACAAATCTATCTTCTTGTAGGTGAACTGTTCAAAGAACAAGGCCAACCATACGAAAGTGAAATTCCAACAGATGACAGGATCTCGTAGCTATATTGCACACTGCGAGGCTCTTGTAATTAGCTATTGTTTCACTCTTTTCGCTGTACCATATTATCAGATCTATATTGACTTGTTCCAAATGCAGAGGAAAGCATGCAAGGACCAAAAAGAACCTGAACCAAATGCTATGGAAATCTTCAAGGACTGTCACACTATCAAGAAGAAGGGCATGACTACACTAGTGAAAGCCGTTGTTGTAAGTCCTTAATCCTCATGCCTTTTAACTACTACTTACTCTGACTTGTGCCTTGAATTGCATGGTTTGCGGCCAATGTCTATTACTCTTTTCAAATTTATACCCAATTGTCTTAGCATATCATTGCACCTTACGAGGTTTAAAAGAGAGGAGTGATGTTCCTTTGATCTTGACCTATAATCTAGTTCTGTGCTAGACTTGCCCACACAATGTTACAATTGCGTGTTTGTCTGTTCTCAGTTGTTTTGTGATATGAATGATGTCATACTATGCTTACCGTATTATAAACTTCTTCTCTTTATCCTTAGCCCTCAATACAATGTGAAGAAATAGACAATACATTAGCGATGGTACATGGTCATATGTTTGGCACCTGGTTTTATTATGTACTTTGCAATAAAATACAACTAATATTTTACATGGGTTCACCAGAATAAGTTTTGTATATAGACCAAAGCTATTTTGTTTGGTTTTACTGCCTCCTTAATATCTTCTGTTCTGGTACTACCAATGTAAAACCTCAACTTTTCAGCGAGCTATGGAAAAAATGGTGGAACCTCCTCTTTCTGAAGGTGGCGAGGCAACTATAACCGCAATGTCAGCTCTTGCTGCAGTGGGTCAGTACCTGTCCATTAACAGTGCCAAAAGCACGTTCCTGCGTAATACTGGGTTGGTTGTTAAGGCAATCTCATCCAAACTGCCTCATGATCAAGATATGCAAGCTCAAAACAATGTTGTATCTGCGCTCCAGACACAAGTCCATTCCCTAACAGAGACCCTTTGTGAAACAAGGAGAGACATTTTTCGATGTTGTCAAGATATGCATGGTTTTGAAACCATACTATCAGACATTTGCTATGTTGTTTAGGAGCCTAGGAGAACTGAAGGCGAAGTTTATGGTGCTCCATCGGACAATACAGCATGAAAACGTAACAGTCAGGTCAAATGAACTGAGCTTCTGAACTTCTAGTGGTGCATTTATCTGCTAGACTGTTAACTTTTATGCCAACCTTCCTTTTGTTTTATAGTTGTAATTTGTTTTGGTGCGATACAAAATTAGTTCTTAACATGCAGCCACCGGCTGAAGAAAACAACAAGCCATTTTTGTATAGTGTAGGGTGTTCCCTATATTTGCATTGGTGGCGAACTTTGATGCCCAGTGGATGTAATATGTGTAATAGCCGTAATAGCCTAGCGTAAGTTGCTTGCTAATTTATTTCCTTATTGTCTTGTTTATTTGTTTTCTTGTAGTCAGTGCAGTTCTTTTTCCGCGGTTTGCTAGTGGCTGCAACAACCTAATTTTTAAAACTAGGCCACATTAACCATGGGCTACATATTTACTATAGTTAACATGGGCCTCCTATGGGCCGTGGAAACAATGGGCCTTATAAGGGCCGTAGAAACAATGGGCCTTATACAAGCTATAGGCACAATGGGCCTTCTACGGGCCGTATCATCAATGGGCCTTCTACAGGCCGTATGATCAGTTGGCCAAACAAGGGCCAATAACAGACCACATTATGGCCGTAAATGGGCCAGAGTTGAAATCGTCCATTCATGGGACGACCATAACGAGCCGTCATTAATCGGCCGTATTTGATGATGCTATGAAAACGACCCAACGTATTAACAGGCCACAAACGGGCCGACTGTAACCACGGGATGAATTTGGCCCACAAGCAGAAAATGACAATAACGGGCCGAAAGTAAATGAATGCTGGAAATGAGCCCAAGAATAAATGGGCCCTGAGAAGGCCGAAAGATTACATGGGCTAGAAACGGCCCAACAGAATAATGGGCCGTTAATGGGTATAAAGTGATACACTGTTCATTCCGTGCCAGTTTTACCATGGACCATTAATGGGCCGAGGGTTACTAAGGGCCTCATATGGTCGGAAAGACGTCATGGGCCATACATGGGCCGGAAGTTAAAACAAGCTGGAATTATATTGGACGGCCCAGATGACGCTACTGGGCCTAATTCAGATAGGCCGTAAACAAGCCCTGGGTTAGCGGGCTGTAAATGGGCTATATGCGAATAGGTCGTTAACAGGCTTGCCATGGGCCGGCCCGCCACCTTTTGACCAAGTCAAACAGGCCGACCTTTTCATAGGAATGGGCCTCTGTTGGGCCGTGCCACGTGTCGACGTATCATAGGCGCTTTGGGTCCAATGAGTGGATGACATCTGTCCCAACGGTGAGCCGACACGTGTTTCCTCCAGCCAATGATGATTTTACACGAGGAAAATCCCCATTGGTCGGGGCTGTTAACGGGTTATCGGATCCAAAACCGGACCCAATAGCTTAACGATGTTCCGTTACAGTGGATGCCACGTGTCGGTCACCCTTGACGAAAGCACTTCCGTGACGCGCGATTTATTGCCATGGAAGTGGCCACTTTCGTGATGATAATTTTGGTAATGTCATGGAACACTTCTACAATAGCACATGTATGACTATCTTGATTCTGTCATAAAATTGTCATGGATGTGCATGCATGACAGAAAACGTGACCTACTCTGATAAACACGTATCATCACTGAAGTGCATTTTTTTGTAGTGTCCGCCGGAGGGCTTCTGGACACGGCGCCTGGTGACGAAGGGCGTCAGTGAGAGGGGGAGAAGGCAATGCGGCTCATGCGAGCACTGTGGGAGGGCGGAGACGAACACATGAACGGGGGTGGCGACGAGCACAGTGGCGCGGTGCACTGTTTGGTTGGCCGGGTCGCGCTCGTGCTCGCTGCGGCGAGCTCCGGCATCAACGAGCGCCAGGAGGGATTTAAGTGGGTCGACACAACGATGGTGGCGAGGTTTGGCAAGGTGCGGCAGCCGGGTAAGCGAGCACGCGATGAACAGAGTGCTCGGCGGCAGCCAGAGCGCGTCGACTAGCACATTGGCATCGTGCACATGCATGGTCACCACGCGAACTCTAGCATAGAGCCACGGCTTGCCATAAATTCATGTCTGCGTGTAGTCCTTAGTGGTTTGGGTCGTTCCAATGCTTTGAGTCGAGCCCAGGTGCTGTAAGTGAGTGTTTTACTTCCTGGTAAGTTTCTGGGCAGTTACTTTGGGAGTTAACTGTGGTCAAACCAGTAAGAGTTGAGGGCTGAGCTTTGGGGTTTAGCAATCACTTAGGAAGGTAGTGACGCTCAAGAAAATTCAGCAGCATTGGATCAAGGAAAATGGTACTTGCTGTAGAAACTGCCTTTTCTGACCAGAACAGAAAAGATTTTCTCTAGCAAAAATATTCCAAAAAGTGATGCAATAGTTTTGCTCAGGAAGGTGCCCTAGGGTTCAGAGAATATTTGGGAATTTTCTCAGATTTTTTGGGGAAGAAAAATAGGGGTTGCTTTGGAGCACATGTTGCTGATTAGGGTTTTAGAGGAGGAAATGAATAGTTTTCATTTAAGAAAAATATTCCTAAGATTATTTTGGGATTAACCAGAGAAGAAATGATGGTTTGGGGAGAGGTGAGCCACTTGGGTGAAAATCAAGGTTATACCACAGTGTTTAAGTCCAACTGAAATGATTCAAAAACCCAAATTAAAATAAAAGGCAAATACAAATCAGAAAAGAAGAGGGAGCAAAAACCAGGCTGTCACAAACCTCCCCTACTTAGGACGAATCTCGTCCTCGAGATTTGGTTGCTCAGAAAAACAATTCTGGATAGGTTGCTTTTAGAAATTCCTCTCATTCCCAAGTTGCCTCTTCCTCTGTGTGATGCTCCCACTGAACCTTACAAAATTTTCTTGCTTTACTACGAGTGACCCTTTCCATCCCATCCAAGATTCTGAATGGTTTCTCCTCATACGTTAAATCCTTAGCCAACTCTAATTCTAACATACCAGTCTTTTTATCGGGAGGTGATATACATCGTCTTAGTTGTGAGAGATGGAACACGTTGTCCACTTCTGACAATTCCGGGGACAATTCAATTGATATGCAACAATACCTACTTTGGACATGACTGGGAATGGGCCAATATACCTGGGTGCCAATTTTCCGCGAGTCTGAAATCTCTTAACTCCTTTCATAGGAGTGACTCAGAGGTATACATGTTCTCCGGGTTCAAAACCGATCTTTTGGTGCTTTGCATCATTATAAATCTTCTGTCGGGATTTAGCCAATTGCAATCTGTCTCGGATTTCCTTGACTTGCTATTCAGCTTCCATCATGAGACCCGTTCCGAAAATACGGCTATCTCCGGTTTGAGACCAATTTAACAGAGTGCGGCACTTACGACCATACAAAGCTTCATAGGGTGACATTTTTAGGCTGGTCTAGAAACTGTTGTTGTAGGAGAACTCGGCATACGGCAGAAAATCTTCCGATTTAGGTTCTTGGGCCAAAGCACATGCTCGAAGCATGTCTTCAAGTATTTGGTTTACATGCTCAGTCTGCCCGTCTATCTGAGGATGATAAGTTGTACTGTATTTTAGCGCGGCCCCCAAAGCTTGATGGAGACGTGACCAGAAAGTAGAGGTAAAAAGTGACCCTCTGTCTGAAGTGATTGTTCGTGGTACTCCATGCAGACTGACTATTCTGGGCACATACAATTGTGCGAGCTGATCGGCTCGGTATGTGGTTCTGATGGGAATAAAGTGAGCTACCTTGGTCAATGTGTTCACCATGACCCATACTGCATCATTGCCTCGATGAGTCTTTGGTAGTCCCGTGATAAAATCCATACAGACATCAACCCACTTCCATTGTGGAACGGGCAACGGTTGGAGGAGTCCGGCTAGTTTCTGGTGTTCTACCTTCACTTTGTAGCATATGTCGCAATATGCCACAAAATAGGCGATATCTTTCTTCATTCCAGCCCACCAGAATATCTGCCGAAGGTCTTCGTAAATTTTAGTACCTCCGGGGTGAATGGAATACGAAGATTCATGTGCTTCTGCCAGTATCCTCTTTCTTAAGTCTGCTTGATTCGGTACACAGATCCTTCCACGGAACCTTAGTGTACCTTGCTGATCCTTAGAAAAATCTTGTGTCTGGCCTTCTAACATACACTTGGCATGTTTTTGTAGCAATGGGTCATCTGACTGGGCTTTGCAGATCTCATCCTCGAGGGTAGGAGTAACTTCCATCACATTAGCAAGACCAGTATCAGTAATGCCCATATTGAGCTGAGTAATATCTTCCTGGAGTTTAGGAGGCAAGGACTCCGTCATGGTATTCAGACTGACAGGTTTTCGTCTGAGTGCATCGGCGACCACGTTGGCCTTACCCGGGTGATAATTAATTCCAAGGTCATAATCCTTGACTAACTCAAGCCATCTCCGTTGGCGGAGGTTTAAGTCTGGCTGAGTAAATATGTACTTGAGACTCTTGTGGTCGGTAAATATTTGACACCTTTTTCCAATGAGGCAGTGTCTCCAAATTTTTAGAGCATGAACCACCGCGGCCAATTCCAGATCATGGGTAGGATAGTTCCCTTCATGGGGTCGTAGCTGTCGAGATGCATATGCTACCACCTTGCCATCTTGCATAAGTACGCACCCAAGACCTTGTCTGGAGGCGTCACAATACACATCAAAGTTGTGGTAGATATTCGAAAGAGTCAACATAGGTGTTGTTGTCAGTCTGATTTTCAGCTCATTAAAACTTTTCTCACAGTCCTCAGCCCATTTAAATTTCTTATCTTTCTTGAGAAGCTCTGTCATTGGCTTGGCAATCTTAGAGAAACCTTTAATGAAATGACGGTAGTACACGGCTAATCCAAGGAAACTCCTGATTTGGGATACTGTCGTGGGTGCCAGCCAATCAAGCACGCCCTTCACCTTACTTGGATCCACGGCTATACCTTTTGCTGACAACACATGCCCAAGAAATCCAACTTGCTTGAGCCAAAACTCACATTTACTGAATTTGGCGTATAGTTGATGGTCACGTAGTGTTTGTAAGACAACTCCGAGGTGTCCCTTGTGCTCTTCTTCACTTCTTGAGTATATAAGGATATCATCGATGAAGACCACCACAAATTTATCCAGGAAATCCATGAATACTTTGTTCATCATGTGCATGAATAAAGCAGGGGCATTGGTGAGCCCGAAGACATAATGGTATATTCATAAAGACCGTACCGGGTAGTGAACGCGGTCTTAGGAATATCTTCCTTTTTGATCTTGAGTTGGTGGTATCTAGTTCGTAAATCAATTTTGGAGAATACTTTTGCCCCACTGAGTTGATCAAATAAATTATCAATCCTGGGCAGTGGATATTTGTTTTTGATGGTGACATCATTCAGTTGACGCTAATCCACACACATACGGAGACTGCCATCCTTCTTGTCCACAAATATTGTGGGTGATCCCAATGGGGAAGAGCTTGGATGGATATAACCTTTCTGGAGCATGTCATCAAGCTATTTCTTTAACTCCACTAATTCTGATGAAGCCATCCGATAATACTTCTTATATAACGGTGTGGTCCCGGGCACAAGATCAATTGCAAACTCAAGTTCTCGGTCAAGCGGCATTCCTGGCAATTCCTCTGGTAATACATTGAGAAATTCACTGACCACAGGAATTAATCCCAATTGTTCAGCTAATGCAGTGAAAACTATTTATTTCTTGGGTATGCTTCTGCGGGCATAGAATTTTGTATTCTGCCCTTCCTGACTTGTCAAGGTGACTTCTTTGGTCACGCAGTTAATGCATACTTGGTATTGGGTTAACCAATTCATTCCAAAATAATGTCCAACTTGGCAGACTCGATGACTATCAAGGATGTTGGGAAGCGGACTCCGTTGATCTCAATTTCCAAGGTACGGCAGACCATATTGCTTCTGAGCAAAGATCCCGGGGATTGTACCAGCATATTCTTTCTCAAAAGCGAACAAGGAAATTTGTTTTTGGCAACAATACTCCGCGAAATAAAAGAGTGGGAAGCCCCAGAGTCAAATAAAATTATTGCAGGTATGTTATTAATAGGAAACATACCAATGACGACTACGGGATCTTCTTGGGCTTCGTATGCAAAGAGGTGATGAACTTGCCCTTAGATGGTTTGCTGGACAGGGTACGGCCCCATATGGCTGACTTGTGGCCTGAATGGAGCATTTTCCTTGCCGTTCTTGGGACACTGTCTGGCATAATGTCCGGGTTGCCCACAATTGAAACAGGAATTGTTGCACTGGCATTCTTCTCGCACCGGGCTGGTTACGACATTCTTGACTTGGGTAGTGGTTTTGTTAACATTCTGCTGCCAATTGGGCTTGTACTCTACTTGAGTGTGCTTCCGAGTCCGAGCCTTTTGCACTAGCTGACCATCCTTCCTAGGCTCAAACTTGCGCTTGTGATCATTATTGGTAGTCTTGCTGTCATGTACAAGCTTGTGCTCTCTTTTAACAATGAGGGCCTTGTTTACCAAAGTTTGGAAGTCTGGAAAATCAAACATACTGACTGTGCACCGGAGGTGCTGGTTTAATCCTCCAAGAAATCTGTCAATCTTCCTTTCTTCTGTGGCCACATCATAGAGGGAATAGCGGGCCAAGTGATTGTACTTATGCAAGTACTCACTAACAGACTGGCTGCCTTGGATGAGCGCGAGGAATTCACGCCGCTTGACCTTCATAATACCAGCAGGAATATGATATTTGCGGAAATGATCCTTGAATTTTGTCCAAGTGATTTCTTCATCAGTAGGCCACATGGCTTTTGCATTATCCAACCATATAGCGGCAGCTCCTTCGAGATAATGCGTAGCAAATGGAACCTTGTCATCCTCTTTAGTACAAGCAATCTCAAGCTTTTTCTCAATAGTTCTGAACCAATCATCTGCTTCCAAGGGATCAATAACTTGACTAAAACTGGGAGGCTTGGTTCTTTGAAAATCTGACAGTTTGGAGTGGTGACCATTTTGATTTCCATTCTGCCCAACCATAGCTTGTACACTTTTTAATAATTCAACCAGGTCATTATTCCTTCTTTCCTCAAACAGACACAAAATTTGCTTGGTGGAGGGCGGATTTGGCGGTGGAGGCGGTGGTGGATCGTACGGCTCGGGGGAGTGCCCTCCCTGTCGTGCAAAACGGCGAACATGGACATCCTCACAAGCGTTACTGCTGCTGCTTCCCCGTGTCATCCTATTATTTGTTTTTCCTAAGATAATGCAACTGAGATGAGAAACATCCAAAATAGTGGGGAAAAGCCAGCGACAAAACCCGAAAGAAAAGAAAACGGGATATCGAAGGAAACACGACGAATAAGAAAAGTTCCAACATAATTATACATAGACTCACACATGAATGATAAACTCCATGATAAGTTCGACTACTCTCATACATGAAATGGGACATCATGACTCATACGACTACATCCATACATCAACATGACAACTGCAGAAACTCGAATGCTCTAGTGCTCTGCTGGTGCTGCCGGGTCCTCTCCTAAAGCGGACTCGGATCCTGAACTGACAATGTTAATCGAGACCTCTGGGTTAAAAGTAACATGACGACGACGCTCTCCCTCAGGGGCAGGTGCCGGATGTGGCTGGAGCATCGGGGCTACGGGGGTAGTGAGAAGAGAAACACACTCAGCAGGAGCACTAAGGGAAGTCATGGTCGAGGTGCCCGAGCTACTCGGAGGAGTAACCAGTGAAACAGGTGAGCTAGAACTGGGTGGAATATAAGGAGTAAATCCCATAGACGATGGAGTAGGGAAGGATCTAGTGGCGGCTAAAGTAGTGCGAGCACGAGTCAGCTCTCGAGCCAGCTCGTGAATCAGAAGGTAACTAGTAGTGATATAGCGAGAAAGGTGGCTAGCAGCCCTATCAGACTCCGGATCAATGATAGGAAAACAGACATGACCATTGTTGTGCAAGGATGGATAATAGTGGAAACCTGGGTGGGTCTACATCCGGACCTCGTTATAGCGCAGCTCAATGAGGACCTCAAATGCAACAAACTGGACAGCCTGAGAAGCGGTGGAAGTGAAATCGCTCCTGGAGGTACGAATGTAAGTGCTGGAGGATGAACTGGTGCTTCGAGTAACCACGGCATGATACTCGTACACTTAGTCTGCTAGACGCTCCCGGTACACCCGACATGCTGGGTCGTCACCGTGAGGGTACAATCGATGCCACACATTATGAAGGAGATGCGACGATGTGTACGGCATCAGCTGCAACTGGCATGGATACGGCACCGAAGCCATCTACACTCACAACCATTAGTAGGTTAGTAAAAAAAATAAAACGAGTGCATGCAATGCAACAAACAGCTACAAACACTACTGACAATCAACTTTTACTCTAACTAATGTTCAGTTAACATGTGGTAGTCTAGTGTGTCCTACAGTCAGTGCGGCTCTGATACCAAGCGTTGTGGCACCCCGACTCAGAGCAACCGTTTCCCTTGCATTGCCAGTCTAGAGACCATGTCTTCTGGCAAAATACAACATCTTGGTATAGAAAACAACCGCTTTATTGATACTAGCGGAACATAGTTCACATTACATCAAGTTGTGAGGCTAAGCGGCACACACGGTGCGGCTAAACAATATGTACATTATTTAGTGAACATAAAAGGGGCCTCGATCATGACAACCACGCGGCAGCGGAATGACGATGAAGTGGGACTCCATAGCATAGGGACACCGATGTGGACACGATCTAGACTCGGAAAACACTCCGATCCAATGAGACTTTCCTGAAATCTGGCATGACACGACAGGTCAGTACATTGAATGTACTTGCAAACTCACAACAAGCATAAACATAATGACAAACAATATCATGATATTAACCAATTTATCATCAATGCAAAATCATACTAGGCATGGAGTGAACAAGATCTCGTGCCTAGTGTCCCTCGGACTTGCTTACACAAACGGGTTACCTCGTAACCAAATGATGATCTTTCTCGGATCACAAACGGACCAACAATTTGGCCTCCAAACGGGTTACCTCGTAACCAAACGGTGATCTTTCTCGGATCACAAATGGACCAAAACTTTGGTCTCCATCATCAACAAGGTTTCTCAACCATCATCTTTCCAACAATGCCATGTTATTAACATTAGTGTGCATGATTATTTAAACATTGACCCATGGTGTGACCTACTTCTGAGTTGTGTCTGTAACCATGGACGCGACTATCAATAGATTAAATACACTCTGTAGAGGTAGCGCACTTTACCCACACCATGGAATCCATGGCCTCGCACTCCCATTCGGGTGGACCAACTGCATTCCAATGGAACCCCCCCATTGCCATGACACTCTCCCAACCACTCCGACTTATTCCCCACTGGGATAAGTCCTGGGTGGCCCCGTGTCTACCAAAGGCATCACGACCACCATCGTGGCAAAACGGCCACCATTGTGGCAAAACATAAACGGTCCCGAACCGGGACTATCGGTGTCAAAACCGGCGGATCTCGGGTAGGGGGTCCCGAAGTGTGCGTCTAAGGCGGATGGTAACATGAGGCAGGGGACACGATGTTTACCCAGGTTCGGGCCCTCTTGATGGAGGTAATACCCTACGTCCTGCTTGATTGTTCTTGATAATATGAGTAGTACAAGAGTTGATCTACCACGAGATCAGAGAGGCTAAACCCTAGAAGCTAGCCTATGGTATGATTGTATGTTGTCCTACGGACTAAAACCCTCTGGTTTATATAGACACCGGAGGGGGCTAGGGTTACACAAGGTCGGTTACAAAGGAGGAGATATACATATCCGTATTACCTAGCTTGCCTTCCACGCCAAGTAGAGTCCTATCCGGACACGGGACGAAGTCTTCAATCTTGTATCTTCATAGTCCAATAGTCCGGCCAAAGGATATAGTCCGGCTGTCCGGAGACCCCCTAATCTAGGACTCCCTCAGTAGCCCCTGAACCAGGCTTCAATGACGATGAGTCCGGTGCGCAGTGTTTTGTTCGGCATTGCAAGACGGCTTCCTCCTCCGCATACATCATGGAAGAGTTTTGAATACAAGGATAGTGTCTGGCCCTGCAAAATAAGTTCCACATACCACCGTAGAGAGAATAATATTTCCACAAATCTAATCTGCTGACATATTTCGACAGCACGACATTATGCCATGGCCCGGTTATTATTCGAACCGCTTTTCTCAACCAGCTCCGCACATATTGCGAGGCGGTTTTCTTGACACGCCTTGTCAAAGCAAAGATCGTGTTCCCTTTATCACGGGATTCTCATCAATACGGACGTGGGTAACCCAACCACGCCACCAATTACGGTACCTGGGGAATAAGCGGTTTTACCAGGCAAGTGGGGAGACACATCGCCTCTTCCACCCTTATAAAGGGATAAGGATTTACTTTTTTCACCCACGCCTTCTTCTTCCTCGCTTACCCATTCCCGCACACTCAAGCTCTAGCGCCCAAGCTCGCGTTCTTCTTCTCAAACCACTCCAAGCATGTAGGGAGCAGGAGGCAAGTGGATGGTCTCCTCCGTCACGGAGGAGAACGTCAAAAAATTACGGGAAGCCGGATATCTGGCCGCGGATATTGCGCACCGGCTGCCCGATGCGGGGCAGATAGTCCCAACGCCCGAACCCCATGAGAGGGTAGTTTTTCTTAGCCATTTCATCCGCAGACTGGGATTTCCCCTCCACCCGTTTGTCCGCGGACTCATGTTCTACTATGGACTGGATTTTCATGATCTGCCCCCCAACTTCATCCTCAACATCTCGGCGTTTATCGTCGTGTGCGAGGCCTTCCTCCGCATCAGACCCCACTTCAGCCTATGGCTGAAAACCTTCAATGCCAAACCGAAGGTGGTGAGCGGCCAGCAAGTAGAGTGCGGAGGCGCCATGGTGGGCAAGATGCCTAATGTCACCTGGCTCGAGGGCACCTATGTGGATACCATAAAGGGGTGGCAATCGGGGTGGTTCTACATCATCGAGCCGCGCGACTCCAACTGGGTGGCAGCCCCCAAATTTCGATCCGGAATCCCCACGCGGCTCACCTCCTAGAAAAAGAAGGGCCTGTCCTGGGGCTCTCCGGCAGAGTTGACCGGACTTCAGACCTGCATCCAGAACATGACGAGCAAGAAAATCAAGCTCGTCAACATGGTCTAGGTTATGCTCTTCCACCGGATCCTTCCATGTCAATGGCGGGCATTTGTTTTGTGGGAGTTTGACTCAGCCAAGCACCAGACGCTGCGAGAACTCTATGACACGATGCACGAGGACGTCTGGAGGGTGATGTTCAAGAGCGCCGAGATCCCCCCCCCTCAACGAGGACCGCGGACTCAGCGCAAAGCGCCGCACCAATCCGGTAAGCTTTTTATATTTCTCAGGGTATTTATTAGCCCCAGTTTAGTTGTGTGCAGGATCTGAACTTCCATGTCATTAACAGGACTGGATAGAGACAACGGAGCAGCTCGATAGCCCAGCCCCGCTGCCCGAAGATCCTGCAGATGCTCTTCTGACGAAGATGTTGACTCCGGAACCCTACGAGGTGCCGGAAAAGACCAAGAAGAAGGCCGCGGGGACCCGAAAGGGTCTCTGGCGCAAGGTTGTATCGGAGTCATCGGACGATGACTCCCACGCGCACTCTTCCCATGAAAACGAGGAGGAGAAAAGTTATCCCCCCCAGCCGGGGGAGACAAGAAAAGGAAGGCCGACCCATCCTGGGAGGCCGAAGGTTCCAAGAAGGGAAGGACCCTCCTTCCGGACTGTGCCACGATGGCCGCCGAAAGCGGCGACGAGTGGCTACCCAGGGACAAGCCCCTGGCGAAGCCGTAAGTTTCCGGACACCATAGTACTTCATGATATGTTTTATTGTACTGCCTTTCCTCATGCCGAACATGATTGTGCAGTCCGTCCCGAGCTCATCTCAACGTACCCTCGTCGAGCGGCTCTTTGGACTCGTTGGATATGAGCAGCAGTTCTCTTCCGACCGCCTCCACCCCTCGCCCTACGGACAACGCCGAGGTGTTGTCTAAACAGGCACCGAGCCAAGGGAGGTGGTCCTGGGGGCGCCTCACGGCGACTTCCCGGACCCTGGGTACCAAGGGAGCGAGGCTCCTACGGGCTTTGAGTTCGGGCCCCAGCCGGACACTACGCCAGAACCCTCGATGGTTCCGGACTCCGGCAGGCGGTCCCCTGTCAAGGGGGGTCAACCATCCGTGCCGGTGTCCTTTGTCCAACCAGAGGCACCAGACAACCTGCTAGAAGCGCTTCGTAGCGCTTCCATCGAAGAAGAGCACCACACTATCATGAGTGCGGTGGTCGAGAAGGTTCAGTCCACCAAAAACAGACTGACCGAAGCCTGCGCCAGCCTTCTAACAGGCTTTGAGGTGAGCAATCAAAGTATAAGAAAATATACCGCATAGATAGTAGCCCCTGATGCTCTATTCGGCGTTCGCGAAGAAAAGCCGAATAGAGGATCAAATGATAACTCAGGAGTCTAATTAGAGTATGTCTATGTGTATGTGCAGGCTTCACTGCTGGCCGCTGCCGCACGTACTGCGGAGGTCCCTGCGCTGAAGCATGACCTGAAGCGGTCCGAGGACGAGCTCGGCCTTACCAAGAGGTAGCTCGAAGAGAGAAAAGGTAAGAAATACCCCTGTCTATGTAGTTAAAAAGAAGTTTGTGTGTAAAGTAATAGGATCATCATGGATTTTTCAGGGGCCATGACCGAGGTGGTGACCCTGAGGAAGGCATTGTCCTAGGCCAAAGACAAAGCGGCCAAAGAACGCATTGAACGGGAGAAGCAAGAAGCCCGAGTAGGCGAGGTGCAGCAAGAGCTCGAGGCTCTCGCCAAAAAGCACGAGTCCTTGGAGCTGGACTCTAAGACGCAAGAGTCCGAGCTCACGCAGGTGCTTGAAAGCGTCCGGAGCGCCAAGGCTGAAGCCCAAAAGGCCCTCTAGGAGATTGACGCGATGAAGAAGATAGCAGCGGGTAAGGCATTCATTATGCAAAGCAAGCACGTGAAGGAGACTTTCCTTATTCTTACCCGAGTTTGGACCTCTCGAGGAGCGTTTGCAGATCTTCCCCGCAGTGTACTGGATGCCACAGAGTTTTACCAGGCTGAGGAGGGGAGCTCAATGGAGAAGTTGTTCTGGTCTTAGTATACTGGGACCGAACACCCCGTGCCCTTGAGCGACCAGCTGAAGCAGTTGGTCGAGCTTCACAAGGCGGCCGAACAGGCCATGAGGGGCCTTATAGTCCGGATGTGGCCTGGCGAGCCCCTGTCCGGCAGCTACTTCGGCCTGGTAAGGCGGCTTGTGGAAGCCTGCCCGCGCCTTGAAGTCATCAAGCGGTTCGTCTGCATCGAGGGTGCACGCAGGGCTTTTGCCCGGTTGAAGGTGCACTGGGCGAAGCTGGATGCCGTGAAGCTGGTGAAGGAGGGGCCGCCGGAGGGCAAGGAGCATCGCCGCCCCGAGAATTATTACGAGGGTGTCCTGGAGGGTTCCCGCCTAGTGGCAAATGAGTGTGCCAAGGATGTAATTTTTGAATCAACATGCTCATGTGATCCTGTAATATGAAACGAGTTCATTTGCGCCATGCGACGCATTCTTAATTTAAAATATTACCTTCTGTGCGGCCGTTTATAAAATCTGGGAGTTGGCCAGTCGTCGACTTCTGCCCCCATGTAAGTAGTACCAGGGTGTTCGGGATAAACCTGAACACTCTTTACCCCAATTTTGGGTCCTCCAAGGGAGGTGTTCAGCGCAACGAACCTGGCAATCGGACTATAATGCTTTATCACTCTCACTTAGCCATATAAGTCTATGATTTTAAATTTTGGCGAAGCCCCTGGTATTCGGAGGGCCAAATTTGGGGCACTATACACGCCTAAGCCGGACAAGACCAACTCCTCGCCCAAAGCGGAAAAAGTCTTTAAGGACTTGAGACCTCTCGAACAGCGACCAGTCTCTCGCCTTATCATGACAGTCAGTTTTTGGCTTTCTCTACTTAGGTGCTCGCCCCGAAGAACCGGGACACAATCGCAGTAGTTCTCCCATCGCTACCTTAGCCGATATAGCGGAACATAAGGTACCAAAGCATGGGAGCTGGGCAACCCAACATTTGACCAAAGGCATGATTCAGAGCTGATGCATATAATTCTATAAGTTCAGGGTGCCGCACTATCAAAAGTGTTTGGACTTCTTGCATCGTATTATGGGGTAAACGAGAACCCCTGGCGAACTGACCGTACCCGAACGTGCGGGTGCAGATTGTCGTAAGTGGACATATAAGAGAAAGAGAAAAACTTAAATAATGCAATGACAGATTAATGATATGCATTGTTATTTAGATAATACGTCGAAGCGTACTGGTACAAGTAGTGCAATAATCATAAAGTAGGACAATTCGAAATGTCCTATCCCAGGGCAAGCTACGCATAAATAGTGAAAAGCGGGTATATCAATTATTACTAGAGAGCACCTGGCAGTTCCCGTGTTCGTCTTAGCTTCTTGCCGCCTTGGTTGTTGCTTCCGGAATGTATCCGGCAATCGTACTGCCGGAAAGGGCTTCCAGAGAGTTAGGCCCTGAAAGAGAGAAGGAATGACAAAGGTATACAACCCCTAGTGCGGTTAAGCCACAATGCGGGGCATGTCCTGATCGTGCCCCCGCCTATGTCCATGGTATTTTCAATGCGTAATTATGTACGCATGACACAGATTTCGTTGCTTCACTGGGACTGGGACGGGGGCCGAACTGCTAGGCAAGCTCTGATCGTGCCAGACGATCCTGTTGCAGCTTGTTCCAGACTCGCTTGAAGGTGTCCGGGGGTTGTGACGCCGAAAGAGTGGTCTGCCTGAACAGCCTGCTTTGTACTTCTGTTGCAAGGGCCATAGTGTGCTCTTCCGTACGGAGCGAGCGTTCTGTGTTTCCATTTACTATTATGACCCCACGAGGTCCTGGCATCTTGAGCTTGAGATATGCGTAATGCGGCACTGCATTGAATTTTGCAAATGCTGTTCGTCTGAGCAGTGCATGATAGCCACTGTGAAATGGGACGATGTCGAAGATTAACTCTTTGCTTCGGAAGTTGTCCGGTGATCCGAAGACCACTTCGAGTGTGATTGAGCCTGTGCAATGGCCTCTACACCCGGGATTACGCCTTTGAAGGTGGTTTTGCTGAGTTTGATCCTCGAGGGATTGATACCCATTTTTCGCACTGTATCCTGATATAGCAGGTTTAGGCTACTGCCGCCGTCCAGAAGGACTCGAGTGAGGTGAAATCCGTCAATGATGGGGTCTAGGACCAGTGTGGCGGATCCGCCATGACGGATGCTAGTGGGGTGGTCCCTATGATCGAAGGTGATCGGGCAAGCAGACCACGGGTTGAACTTTGGGGCGACAGGCTCCATCGCATAGATGTCCCTTAGTGCACGCTTCCGCTCCCTCTTGGGAATGTGGGTTGCATATATCATGTTCACCGTCTTCACTTGTGGGGGAAACCCCTTCTGTCCTTGGTATTCGGCGGCCGGGGCTCCTCCTCGTCATCGCTATGCAGCCCCTTGTCCTTGTTTTCGGCATTTAACTTGCCGGCCTGCTTGAACATCCAGCATTCTCTGTTGGTGTGATTGGCTGGCTTTTCGGGGGTGTCGTGGATTTGACACGAGCGATCCAGTATGCGATCCAGACTGGACGGAGCCGGAATATTTCTTTTAAATGGCTTTTTCCGCTGACCGGATCTAGAGCCTCTGAATCCGGCATTGACTGCCGTATCTTCGGTGTTTTGGTCTATTACGATGCTGCCTACCATTAACATCTTTGGTATCGGAGGTATCCGGATTCCTCGATGTGTTGTTGCTGCGAGCCAGCCAGCTATCCTCGCCCGCGCAAAAGCGGGTCATGAGTGTCGTGAGGGCTGCCATAGATTTCGGCTTCTCCTGGCCGAGGTGGTGGTTGAGCCACTCGTTGCAGATGTTATGCTTGAATGCCGCTAGGGCCTCTCCATCCGGACAATCTACAATTTGATTTTTCTTAGTCAGGAACCGTGTCCAAAATTGTCTGGCCGATTCCCCTGGCTGCTGGGTTATGTGGCTCAAGTCGTCAGCATCCGGTGGCCGCACATAAGTGGCATGGAAGTTGTCAAGAAATGCGTCTTCCAGATCCTCCCAACTGCCGACGGAATCTGCTGGCAAGCTATTCAGCCAATGCCGAGCTGGTCCTTTGAGTTTTAGTGGGAGGTACTTGATGGCATGTAGATCATCACCGCGAGCCATGTGGATGTGAAGGAGGAAATCCTCAATCCATACAGCGGGATCTGTTGTGCCATCGTATGATTCGATGTTTACGGGTTTGAAACCCTCCGGGAATTCATGATTCATAACTTGATCAGTGAAGCATAGGGGGTGTACAGCACCACTGTGCTGGGCTATATCCCGATGCAGTTCGTATGAGTCTTGTCTGCTGTATTCGGCCCAGCTGGATTTACTCTTGGTGTATCCGACGCGAAGACCATCGTCCCGTGTTGGCGCGCATGCCCGTGTCCCCTATATTGACCTTGTGTTTTTTGCCTTAGTGTCCAAGATGTCTCGCAGGTCCTCTGTGTTGCCCCGGGCCTTTGTATTTTTTACTAAGTGGCGACGGGGTGCGGTCTGAACTTTAGGCTGAAATGCCTCTCTGGCTCGGCCACGTAATGGCCGGTCAACCGCATTGTACACTGGTGAATGAGGTTTCAATGCTTCCTCCTTGAGGTGAGGTACCAACCTGCGTTTTGGGTAACTCTTGGACGGGTGCTCGAGTTCATGCTCCTCGGCCGCAAGGACTTCGGTCCACCTGTCTGCTAGCAAGTCTTGATCAGCTTGAAGCTGTTGCTGCTTTTTCTTCAGGCTATTTGCCGTGGCCATAAGCCGGCGCATGAAGCGCTCTTGCTCGACGGGGTCCTCAGGCACGATAAACTCGTTGTCGCCGAGGCTCGCCTCGTCTTCAGAGAGAGGCATGTAATTGTCCTCCTCCGGTTCTCCATCTGCTGCCCGCTCTGGGGGGCTAGCTTATTCGTCCTCCGGCTCTACATCGTGCTGGAGGGGATTGTTGTTGTCTTCGGCACTACTCGGGTTGCTTTCTGGAGGGATCATCCTCCGCTGTCTCTTCGCCATTGCCTTCTTTGGGGCTGTCCACCATGTATATATCATATGATGAAGTGGCGGTCCCGCGCCCCGAGGGAGGTAGTTCCTGTTCGTCTCCGGCTTCGTCGTCCATATCGTCGAAGTCTTCGGAATCAAAGTCGAGCATGTCGGTTAAGTCGTCGACAGTGGCTACTAAGTGGGTGGTGGGTGGGCAGCGAATTTCTTCATCGTCTGCATCCCATTCTAGCCGGACATAGTTCAGCCAAGGTTCTCCTGACAGGGAGAGAGACCTTAATGAATTTAGCACATCTCCGAAAAGTGAGTGCTGAAAGATATCCGAGGAGGTGAACTCCATGATCGGCGCCCAGTCGAATTCGACGAGCATGGATGTGAGCGGCTCGGAGCCCGTGGCCGGAGATGAATCCAGTGGTTCGGCGACCTAGCTCTCGTAAGGGGTGAAGTCAATATCCGGCTCTATCGCCACTGAGAGTGCGGCCTCCATGGCGGGGTCCATCCCTCCGCTCTCGGATGGCGCGACTTGCTCCGGATTAAAGGCCGGAGTAGTTGCGGATGCGATCTCCCGAACATTGTCCAACGATAGAGTTACGTCATGCTTGTCGCGATTGTGCGGCGCGTCCGACATGGGCTCGAATCCGTCGAATATCAAGTCTTCGCGGATGTCAGCCGTGTAGTTCAAGTTTCCAAATCTAACCTGATGGCCAGGGGCGTAGCTCTCGATCTGCTCCAGATGGCCAAGCGAATTGGCCCGCAGTGCGAAGCCGCCGAATACGAAGATCTGCCCGGGGAGGAAAACCTCACCCTGGACCGCATCGCTAGCGATGATCGAAGGAGCCATCAAGCCTTATGGTGATGACATAGTGGAACTCTCAATGAAAGCACCAATGTCGGTGTCAAAATCGGTGGATCTCCGGTAGGGGGTCCCGAACTGTGCGTCTAAGGCGGATGGTAACAAGAGGCAGGGGACACGATGTTTACCCAGCTTCGGGCCCTCTTGATGGAGGTAATACCCTATGTCCTGCTTGATTGTTCTTGATAATGTCAGTAGTACAAGAGTTGATCTACGACGAGATCAGAGAGGCTAAACCCTAGAAGCTAGCCTATGGTATGATTGTATGTCGTCCTACGGACTAAAACCCTCCGAATTATATAGACACCGGAGGGGTCTAGGGTTACACAAGGTCGGTTACAAAGGAGGAGTCCCATACGGACACGAGACAAAGTCTTCAATCTTGTATCTTCATAGTCCAACAGTCCGGCCAAAGGATATAGTCTGGCTGTCCGGAGACCCCCTAATCCAGGACTCCTTCAGGGACAAGGTACCATAACAACTATGAGCACACAAGGTTATGTCTGCTTACCGGCCAGGGTAACGCATGCCCATAACCTTCCCTCGTTGGCGGCACCAGCCAGAGGCACGCACTACAAAAAAAAAGACACATCCGTGACATTTTTGGCCGAATGAATTTTTTTCTGTCATACATATGACACTTCTATGACGATAATTGTGACAAAACCCGGTATCATCATAGATGTGGTGGGCTCCTATTTCTATGACAAAAAATCATGACAGAAAATGGGCTTTTCATCCTAGGCGGGACGGAGACGCAGCTGCATGACATTCTTTGGGCCGTCCATGACGGCAAAAACCGTGGTAGACGCGAGGGGGAGGAAAATTTTGGGGAGTTCCCGGTTACGGTGGGAGGTCGGGGCCGAGCGATGCGCGTTTCTCTCATACACATACATGCGTGTGTGCGAGGCGTTGGCTCTAACTGAACCCGAGCAAGGCATTGGGCTCTAACTGAACCCGAGCGATTGCACTGCAGGCTACGCGTTACTGAACCCGATCGATCGATCGATGGCTGTTAACTGAACCCCATCAAGCGATTCCTTCGCTACTGATGCTAACTGAAGCCGATCGATGCTGCCTCTGGATGAACAGTGAGCGTTGCAGGGGGGGTTGGATGAACAGTTCCAGTGGGGGTGGATGAACGGGACCCCGTGGTGTTGCCTCTGGATGAACAGGACCCCGATAGATCGAGCCGGTTGGGGCTGGATGAATAGGACCCCGTGGAGGGCTGGATGAACAGGATCACCCCGTGCAGGGCAGGATGGACAATAGACAGTGTAGCGCAGGATGAACAGTACCCCGTGGAGGGGTGGTTGAACAGGATCCCGTGGAGAGGGCTGGTTGAACAGTAGCTGGTGGAGTAGCGCACGGTGGAGGCTGGATGAACAGGAGCCCGTGGATGAACAGTCGCAGGTGGAGGCTGGAGGAGGTCGACGGTGGATGAACAGTAGCTCGTGGAGGCTGGAGGGGGTCAACAATGGAGATGAATAGTATCCCGTGGAGTCCCGTTTTGCGGTACGCCACACCCCTCCCGATGAATAGGACCCCTGTTTCGACCGTAGCGCTCCAACACAAGTCCGTTTCGCCCGTTTTGCGGTACGCCACACCCCTCCCGATCAACATGCCCCCCATTTCGACCGTAGGAGGTTCGTTTCCTCCGTTTTGCTGTACGCCAGACCCCTCCCGATGAACAGGATCCCGTTTCGAATGTGGTCGGTCGAACACAAGGACGTTTCCTCCGTTCTGCAGTACGCCAGGCCTCGTTTCCATCGCCTGTTCCGTCCAAGCCCTCCCGATGAACACGACGCATTCCGTTGCCTCCCCATGAACATGACGCATTTCGTTGCCTCCCGATGAACACGACGACGACGCTGTTTCTCCGTTCCGACCCAGCCACGTACACGAGCCCTGGCCGTACGTATGCGCGAGTAGGTGTTCGAGACCCCGCCCGTATGTACACATACATGGCCATATTTTCTTTCTTGCAACCTGGCCACTGTACGTACGTGTACATGCTAGATGCACGCCTCTACTACGACATGTGCGCGCCTCTACTACCACACGTGCGCGCCTCTACATCGACCAGTATGTACGTACACGTTCGCGACCAGAATGACAACGCGACGTACGCTTCGACCAGGTGGGTCCCGACTGTCAGGCACTTCCTTGCCTGTAAAGATGTAGCTGGTGGGTCCCAGCAGTCAGGGGGGCGAAATACGGTGGCCCGTCCGGTGGGTCCCCACTGTCAGGTGGAGGAATAATTATTTTGCACGTAATAAGTAGGCACTTCCTTGCTGCGGCTGTGGACCCAGCTGTCAGCCTCTCCATGTACAGTCCACATCCGATGGAAGCCGTTCCTTGACCACGTTGACCATGCCGCGCCTTGAGCACCAGGGCGGTGGACGACGCAGAGCCGGGGAAGACGTGACAGTGGATGCCAACGCGTAGAGGAGTACGAGGGCACTGGTTCGCTGCGGCGTGAGGCTGCCGTCGCCACAGAGTAACAGGGGGTGTGGGTGAGTAGAGGGATGGCCTGGCCAGCGGTGGGAGTAGTATTGTGTGGCGAGACCTCCGGCGCATCGCAGCCGGCCAACGGAGGCTGGAGCACGAGGCACGACCGGCGCTGGTTTGGGCGGCTGGAGCAAGAAGACCAGAGGTTGAAGAAGCACTACGGCCGTTGGATGGACATCGTACGGTCACTGGAGCTAGAATCGTGCATATGGACTAAGTTGACAAAGCCCTCCATCCCCGTCAACTTAGTAGGCCCACAAGTCAGCCTGCCACTATACTGGGTCCCAACTAACAGGGGGGTATTCATTTTTTTGTGCGTAATAAGGAGGCACTTCCTTGCGTGCGAAGATATAGCTTGTGGGTCCGAGCTGTCAGCGGCGGTAACGTTTTTTTCGGGAAATACAGAGGCCCTTTCAGTGGGTCCCTGATGTCAGGTGGAGGAATCATTATTTTGCGCGTAATAAGGAGGCATTTCCTTGCGTGCGGCCGTGGACCCAGCTGTCGGCCTCTCCACGTATAGTCCACTTCAGATGCATGTTGGGCGTTGACCACGTTGACCAGGCCACGTCGAGAGCACCAGGGCGGTGGACGACGGCGAGGCCTAGGAAGGGAACGACATGGAGGCAGGGAAGACTCGGCAGTTGTTTCCCACGTGGAGGGGAGTACGACTGTACGAGGGTTTACTGGTTCGTCTGCCGTCGCCGGAGAATAACAACAGGTGTGGGTGAGTAGAGGGATGGCTAGGCCAGCGACGGGAGTACGGTGGGGCGGTGAGGCCTGCGCGGGGAGGAGTGAGCAGACAGTCCCGCCGGCGCTTGTTTGAGCGGCTGGAGCAGGAAGAGCGGAGATTGAAGAAGCACGACGGCCGTTGGATGGACATCCAACAGTCACTGCTTGTGAGTCCACCTTTTTTAGGAAAGCCTCAAATCTGTGGAAAACAGCATACAACCCATCTACCATTATTTCTAATAATTTTCAGCCCATTTGCTAATTCTTATGGTTTTTTGGAGCCCATATTATTTTTGTTAGCATTACATCCCAAATTGTGGCCACGGTTAAAAAATTATACGAAATTTTGCATATTTCGGTGCTGTCCGAACTGTTTTTATCCCGAAATTTCGACTCACATTCAATCTGATTTTAAAAATAAATGTATATCAATATAAAATCCAACAAATTCTCCACGTATAAAATTAATGTAATTGAAAATCTTGAGATGAAAAAAGGATATTTGAAACTAATTGTCGGTTTGATGTGTTTTAAAAATGTACAACCCATTTCTCATTAATGATGGGCCATTTTCTCGGCCAGCCGAATGAAAGCTCTCCTTGTCTTGAAAGATTTGCAGCCCAACAGGCCTAACAAAACGACTTACTTGGCAAATCACAAAAAAACTGGGCTGAGGCCGTGGACCCAGCTGTCAGCCTCTCCACGTACAATACTCTTCCGATGGAAGTCGTTCCTTGACCACGTTGACCACGCCGCGCGGAGAGCACCACGGCGGTGGACGACGGCGAGGCCTAGGAAGGGGACGACACGGAGCCGAGGAAGACGCGGCAGTGGAAGCCCGCGTGGATAGGAGTACGCGGGTTCACTGGTTCGGCTGCGGTGTGAGGCTGCCGTCGCCGCAGGGCCTGGCCAGTGGTGGGAAAAGTAGGGGGCGGTGAGGCCTCCGCGGCAGCACAGCCGACAACGGGAGGCAGGAGCATGTGGCATGACCGGCGCTGCTTTGGGCGTCTGGAGCAAGAAGACCAGAGGTTGAAGAAGCACTATGGCCGTGGATGGATATCGTACGGTCATTGGAGATAGAATCGTTCATATTGACTAAGTTGACAAAGCCCTCCGTCCCTGTCAACTTTGTTGGCCCACAAGTCATCCTCCCACTATGGCGGGTCCCAGCTAGCAGGGGGGTATTCATTTTTTTGTGCGTACTAAGGAGGCACTTCCTTGCGTGCGAAGATATAGCTGGTGGGTCCGACATGTCAGCGGGGGGAACGTTTTTTTGCAAAATACAGAGGCCCTTCCGGTGGGTCCCAGCTATCAGGTGGAGGAATCATTATTTTGCGCGTACAGTCCACGGCCGATGGATGTCGTTCGTTGACCAAGTTGAGTAGGCCGCGCCGAGAGCACCATGGCGGTGGACGACGGCGAGGCCTAGGAAGGGAACGACACAGAGCCGGGGAAGACTCGGCAATGGTTGCCCACGCGCTGGGGAGTACGAGGGTTTATTGGTCCGGCTGCCGTTGCCGGAAAATAACAGGAGGTGTGGGTGAGTAGAGGAATGGCCCGGCCAGCAATGAAGTAGGGTGGGGCGGTGCGGCCTGTGCGGCAGCATAGCCGGCCACGGGAGGCGGGAGCAGGCAGTCCCACCGGAGCTGGTTTGGACGGTTGGAGCAAGAAGATCAGATATTGAAGAAGCAGCATGGCCGTTGGATTAACATCCAATGGTCAGTGCTGCTAGAATCGTTTGTGGACTAAGTTGACAAAGCCAAAGTACACGTCAACCTAGTAGACCCACAAGTCAGCCTCCAAATCTGTCCCAAACAGCATACAACCCGAATTTTAAATCTAAATATACCTTAATTTAAATTCAATGAAATTTTGACTGCACAAAAACAATGAAATTTAAAATATCAAAATCCGAAAGAAAACAGTATTTTGGAACTAATTGTCTGTTTGCTGTATTTTTTCATTTTACAGCCCATTTATTATTACTTATAGCCCATTTCTTATTACTTATAGACCATTTTCTAGGCAAAATGCATGCCTGCTCGTCTTGAAAGATTTCCGGCCCAGTAGGGCGTAGAAAAGCAAGTAGGCCTACGTTGGTTATTCTGCAAAAAACAAAATAGCTGCCTAGCAATTTTCAGAAAGGAAAAAAACAAACTGGGCTGGCCATGTGCTAAACATATGAAATAAAAGCCTGGGCTAGACGGGCCACGGGTCCCGCACAACCCAGTTGATACCCTTCTCCGTCCTGAAAAAACAAAATTACTTCACGCGCTGCTGGGTCCCTACTGTCATCCTCACCATGTACAGTCATCTCCTTATTCCTCTCAGTTGTTGACCATGTTGACATCACCGGAGGGCTGCGCTGCGGCGAGTGAACCAAGGCGGAGGACGATGGTGAGGCCTCGGACGGGAACAAACAGGAGCCGGGGCAGATCACAGCCAGCCGTGGGAGGCGGGAGCAGGCGGTCCCGCCGGCGCTGGTTTGGCTTTGGCGGCTCGAGGAAGAAGAGACTGAAGAAACGCGACAGACGTTGAATGTCAATCCAATGGTCAAGTTTGGCACAATCGTTTTGTTGACTAAGCGGACACCAAGTAGCATACTTTTTTATATATAGGAAGAAAACTGCAAGGAAAATGCGTTCGTCTGCCGTCCTCCTCACAGGGAACGTTCGCCACATAAGTGACTAGCACCCTTGGTTTTTAACCGAGAGGTCTTTGGTTCGAGTCCCAGGAACTCTCAATTTTGTCCTCGTTCCTTCCTCGCACAAAGGGAAAGAAAATCAAAGACTTGGGAAGGTGTACAGAACAAGCTAGTGTACCAGTAATGAGACGTTGCCGAGTTTTAGAAAAAAGAAAGACGTGCTCCTGTAGCTGGTTCGAATCCAAAAATAGACTATGACTATATATGGTGCTATGCTACTCTGCAAGTAATGAAACTGACATATCCAACGTTCACTTCTCCTCTTCTCTACTTACTCTGCCTAGCATCAGAAGCTCTGGCCGCAACAACCATGTCCGCTGGCTGCTCGTCCACCTGCTCTTCAGCAGGCAACAACCAGATATGCGCCAAGTCGCAACCCATACCATCGTCTGTGGGTCTCATCACACCCTCGCCGGCACGCGCACCTCAGCCGATTGCTCATCGCAACCCGCTGCCGTTGGTGTGGTGCCACTGCTGCAAATCATGCAGAGTCATCTGTCGCGTCTCAACCACAATCCGCAACCCTGGCCGAGTCTTCTACAAATGCCCGAATCATGGGGTAATAATATGTTTAAGTGTTGTTCTGCTGCTTTCAGTTGCTGATTTTTTTTAATAGTTTGGTTGATGATCTACCAATTTGATTCATGCAGAAAAGGGAAGATTCATGTGATTTGTATTTCTGGAAGTTGCTGATGTGGGGGAATGAAACTATGCTGATTATTTGGTTAGCCAAGGAATCCCAATACCAGCAGGTTGGGGTGTTGGACAAGTAACTGAAGGAATGACAGAAGAGGAAGATGCAGAGCAGAAGCTTAAAGATGCAGTTCCTCTGATCATGGCCAAGCAACAGCTGCTGAACTGTCTTGACAGCAATGAGGAGATGAAAGAGCTTGTGAAGATAATGGGAAAAATTGATGTGCTCTATAGGATGATTGTCTCTTTATTTGAAGTGTATGTAGCACTCGTGATGTATTTAGTGGCTAAGACATGAGCACTTTGCTGAAACTAGTAATGAATGAAATGTCGTGGTTCTAAGTCTGACAGTAGAGTGGGGGGTAGGGATGGAGAGGCAAGGTCCTAGCTATGGAGAGGTTGTAAACACAAGAGATGTACGAGTTCAGGCCCTTCTCGGAGGAAGTAAAAGCCCTACGTCTCGGAGCCCGGAGGCGGTCGAGTGGATTATGAGTATATGAATTACAGGGTGCCGAACCCCTCTGCCTGTGGAGGGGGGTGGCTTATATAGAGTGCGCCAGGACCCCAGCCAGCCCACATAATGAAGGGTTTAAGGTGTATTTAGTTCGGGGTGTTACTGGTAACGTCCCACATAAAGTGTCTTAACTATCATAAAGTCTACTTAACTATAGGCCGTTGCAGTGCAGAGTGCCTTTTGACCTCCTGGTAGTCGAGTGAGTCTTCGTGGTCGAGTCCTTCAAGTCAGTCGAGTGAGTCCCTCATTGGTCGACTGGAAGGTGACCTCTTCTAAGGGTGTCTTTGGGCAGGATACTTAGATCAGGTCTGTGACCCTACCCTAGGTACATGACCCCATCATTAGCCCCCGGATGGATTGAGGCTTTGAGTGACGGAGGAGTTGATGCTGTTTCCGATTAACCTTTGCACACTGGTCGTGCGTTGTTCTGAACCAGAGAATCTCTTTGTTGATAGTGAGCAACTTGTCTTCAGTCGACTCGATCCATTCTTTTCCTTCGTCGAGTGATCTTTCGGGCTTCGTCGATTTCCGAGCGACGGATCGCAGGAAATCCCGCGCCTGACAGACCGATTTGCCGTTCGCGGATTCCGCAGGATGCGAAATTTGGGGAAACGCGCGAAGCGGAGCGGACCGCAGCGTTCGGATGGGACGGGACATAGACGCCTCGATCCCCGCGCCGCTTTCTTCTCCACGTATCCCGCCCGTGTAACAGTTCCAGGATATGATTAGATCCGCCGGGTCCACCTGTCATCCACTCGGAAGGGATCTTATAAATGCGCCCGGCGAGGGTTTTTTGAACAGTGCCTCAGCATTCTCTCTCTCTGCCTCCTTCGTCTCCGCCCAACGCGCTCGCTCTCGCCTCCGCACCACTTCTCCTCACGCGCCCCGCCGGAAGCCATGGTCAAGGAGAAGACGGCGGCGCTGGAGCGCGCGAAGAAGGCATCGGTGACGGAGAAGGCGAAGGGGAGATCCACCAGCCGCGGTGGGTCTTTGTCCAGATCCCGCCTGCCGAAAGGCTGGGTCCAGGGAGATTAGATCCAGTCAACCATCACGGAGAAGGATCTCCTCGACATGGCCAACGAGGGCCTGATCCCCCATGGAGCTGCGAGGCTTCCGGGAAAAGAGTGGCAGCCCCAGCCGGAAGAGGGTGAGTGCGTGCTTCTGGCTACCCATGTCGACCGCGGATTCTCTTTGCCGCCGAGCATTTTCTTCCGTGGTTTCTTGAACTTTTTGGAGCGCAACTCCACCACTTCACCCCGAATTCTATCGCCTATCTTGCCGCGTTTGTGTCCATGTGCGAGAGTTTTCTGGGCTGTCGACCTCACTGGGGCTTGTTCAAGCACATATTCACATGTCGCTCTCAAACTGTGAAGAAGGCGAGTCCAGGCGACGAAAGAACCCGAGTGGTCCAAATGTGTGGGGGTCTGGGGATCCAGGTGAGAAACAAGAGCACCTTCCCAGCCATGACTTTTCCCGAGTCAGTCAGAGGCTGGCAGTCGACCTGGTTCTACTGCCAGGATGAGTCGACACCGGGGCAGTCGAGTGGACTCCCTCCATTTACCATGGACCGAGTGAACAAGCCCTCCTCTCTGAAGCTGATTCCGGAGGAGAAAGCTGACGTGAAGATGTTAATGGAGCGCGTAGTTCAGTTGGTTCGGGAGGGAGTGACGGGCATGGATCTCCTGGAAGTTTTCCTTAGGCGCCGAATCCAGCCTCTCCAGTTTCGGAGCCACTGCATGTGGTTGTACTGTGGGACTGAGGATGTGACTCGGGTCAATCCAGAAGCAGTCGACGATGCCACTCTGGAAAGGTGGATGGCCGCTGTTACTGGGAACAAGGACAACCCTCGCGGGGCCAGAAGGATTCCTCCACTCGACTGCCACAGTGACCCAAACAAGGCATGTCTGCCCCACTTCCCGTTGTATTCTCATCATATTTTATTTCCGCTTTCTCTGCCGATCGGTCGACTGATCTTTGTCTTGTTGTCCCTCAGACCCTCACTGAACTATACTCGATGCCCAACGGAGCGCAGGCTCCGACTGAGGAGGGAGAAGCGAGCGGGGGCGAGAGCCAGGAGGAGGAGTGGGACTCGGACGCCGCCGAGGCCGATGATGATGACGATGACGATGACGATGATGACGATGATGACGGGGAAGAGGAGGAGGAGGAGGAGGTCGCACCACCGCGCTCGGAAAGGCGGTCGAAACTTGTCCATGACCCTGCGACTGAACGCGGCGAGGGGGTCGCGACTGTTACTCAGTCGACCAAGCGCCCCCGGACCACCTCTCCGGCGCCGACTGAAAAGGCGCCGAAGCAGCCCAGGGCGGCCCCGTCGAAGCCAACCAAGCACCTGCCGAAGATGAAGGTGTCCATCCCCACCATATCAGGGTAATCATGTTGCTTAAGTCTTCTTGTTTTGTGTGAACGTTATCTCTGGTTGGCGCTGGAGTTAGTCGACTGACTCTTTGGAGTTGCAGTGCTGCTACTTCTGAGACCTCGGCCCGGGCTGACGACCATGAGATGGAGGACGCAGCAACCTCAAAACCTGGTATTATACTCTTAACACCGTTTCTAGTCGACTAACTCATGATCTCTAATTCTGATTCTTTTCTGTAGCTCCATCCAATGTTGTTATCACTCTCCCTGATGATGATGAAGACGAGGAACCACTAAAGTACAGAAGGAGTAGGAAAGCGTCTGCCAGCAGGGTGCCCCAGGATGTGACGGTGCCTGAGGCTCTGGTCGCGGAGGAGGGGAACACCACTCGACACACCGTGTCCTTTGTAGATCCACTGACTAGTGCTCCGCAGCCTTCCCTCTTCACGACGCACCACGTCCCAGAGGACCAAGCTGGCGCAGCGAAGGAGGCAATACGCCAGGCAGGGATCATGATGGAGCAGTTGAAGACCATCCGGGATGCGAGCCAGGCAGCTTACGACGCCAGTTCCGCCCTCCAACGCAATGTTCAGGTCAGTCGACCACCATTTGTTCTGTTAGGATATGCTATCAGAAACTTTTCTTTCCAGAATTTATAGTAGTCACCCACTGGGTGTGTCGAGTTAAACTCCGTGTTAGCGGGGGCACGCTGAGTGCACCCGCTGGGTGTAGTCCCCAAGGCTAAGGTCGACTGCGGGCAGTCGGCCTTAGGCTTTATAATTTCAGTCTTTCCGTCATTCGACTATGTCGAATGGATTTCGCAAACCGGTCGACTGGTCGACTCTGTCTTCGACTGGTCGATTAGTGGGGGCACGCTGAGTGCACCCACTGGGTGTAGTCCCCGAGACTGTGGTCGACTGCTGGGAGTCGATTACAGTCTTAAAGAAGATATCTCTTTTTTTTTGAGGTCGACTGGTCGACTCTGTCTTCAAATAGGATTAGTGGGGGCACGCTGAGTGCACCCACTGGGTGTAGTCCCCAAGGCTAAGGTCGACTGCGGGCAGTCGGCCTTAGGCTTTATAATTTCAGTCTTTCCGTCATTCGACTAAGGCGACTGGATTTCGCAAACCGGTCGACTGGTCGACTCTGTCTTCGACTGGTCGATTAGTGGGGGCACGCTGAGTGCACCCACTGGGTGTAGTCCCCGAGACTACGGTCGAATGCTCGTATTCGGCTGTAGTCTTAGAAACGCGTGATTTTTCCTTTTTCACTCGGAAGTGAATTATATTTGACATTTTAGTCGATTGGTTCTTCGCAGAACTCCTGTGATCTTGTGGCTCGCTACTCTGAGCTGGAAAACAAGCACATTCAGCTCGAGCTGAATTTGAAGCTGGTTCAGGAGAATCTGACGAAGGCAAAGGAGGAGACCGAAGGTATGTTTGGTGAGACCTTGACGACTGCTTTTTCCCTTTATTTGTTTCAAAATCTGATCTTGCTGTAACTTGCAGGTAAGGTGAGGGAGGCCCAACGGAAGAAGGACCTTGAACTAGCTGAGAAGATCAAGCTTGTTGACGAGAAGTTAGCTTCAGTCGCCAAGCTTGAGCAAGAAAATGCCAATCTGAAAGCTGCTCTTGGGAAGAAAAAAGATCTGGAGGCCTTCCTGAATGGTCTTGCCAAGAAGCTGTTTCTTATGCTTGAAGGTAAATCTCTATGCTCGGCGATCATTTCCAACCGTGGTTTTTCCATTCGACCATCGCCTTGACTCGGTGATCGTCCTTGCAGAATTTTGTCAAAACTTTGAAGAAGAAACTAGCCGGCTGGAACCAAACCTTGACCCCGTCAATTCTCCGATGGATGACGAAGTTGCCATGAATGTTTTCCGACTGGAGTCCCGTGTTGCAGCTGTCGTGGACTATCTTGCAAGGCTGAAGGTCGCCACATCTCGCATTGACTCGACGCTCTGGCCCGGGGAGACACTTCAGAACAACCTCGAGTCGCTGATGGCTCGCTTGAACACGATCCCTGGTCGAGTGCAGGAGTGGAAAAAGTCCTCGGCTCGGTGCGGTGCAGATGTTGCTCTGTGTCTGGCCCGAGTCCACTGCAAAGATGCGCGAGAAGACAAGCTGGCGGCCCTCCGGGTGGCCAACACCAAGAAACACGACTTCAGGTCCTTTATGGAAACTTTCCTTGCGGCTGCCACTCGGATCGCAGATGGAATTAATCTTGATGAGTTTGTTGCACTTTCCAGCCCTCCACAGGAGGGGTAAAAAACTTCTTCTAAACTCGACGCTTTAAATTTGCCTCGGTATGCCGAGTGGAGTTGTAACCGATAAACCTTAACGGGCTTAGCGCCTGAGCACTTTCGGTTCCTTTAGGTATCGATCCGAACTTGAATTTGGTGTTTGAATATGATTGCTTTTGGCTCGAAATGTCTTTTGCAGGTTCAAAGCGGGGTGCTTACTGCAATCGACTTGTTCCTTAGTCCACTTAGGCGAGCGCTGGGCTACAGCTAAGCCTCCGAGTGAGAGGTTTGCTCTTCACTCGGTAGGAATTTTGATAACTTAGGCGAGTACTTGGACTGCCGCTAAGCCTCCGAGTGAGAGGTTTGCTCTTCACTCGGTAGGATTTCTGATAACTTAGGCGAGCGCTGGGCTGCAGCTAAGCCCCCGAGTGAGAGGTTTGCTCTTCACTCGGTAGGATTTCGATAACTTAGGCGAGCGCTGGGCTGCAGCTAAGCCCCCGAGTGAGAGGTTTGCTCTTCACTCGGTAGGATTTTTGATAACTTAGGCGAGCACTGGGCTGCAGCTAAGCCCCCGAGTGAGAGGTTTGCTCTTCACTCGGTAGGATTTTTGACAACTTAGGCGAGTACTTGGACTGCAGCTAAGCCTCCGAGTGAGAGGTTTGCTCTTCACTCGGTAGGATTTTTGATAACTTAGGCGAAACTGGACTGCAGCTAAGCCTCCGAGTGAGAGGTTTGCTCTTCACTCGGTAGGATTTCTGATATCTTAGGCGAGCACTGGGCTGCAGCTAAGCCCCGAGTGAGAGGTTTGCTCTTCACTCGGTAGGATTTTTATAACTTAGGCGAGCACTGGGCTGCAGCTAAGCCCCCGAGTGAGAGGTTTGCTCTTCACTCGGTAGGATTTTTGATAACTTAGGCGAGCACTGGGCTGCAGCTAAGCCCCCGAGTGAGAGGTTTGCTCTTCACTCGGTAGGATTTTTGATAACTTAGGCGAGTACTTGGACTGCAGCTAAGCCTCCGAGTGGAAGTCTGGCTTACCACTCGGTAGGATTTTATTTAATCTTAGGCGAAACGGATTCGCAGCTAAGCCTCCGAGTGGGAGTCTGACTCACCACTCGGAGGATTTTTACAAACTTAGGCGAAACGGATTCGCGGCTCAGTCACCCACTGAGGGGAAATTTTATTGGACAAAATAAAAAGTGACAAAAATTATGGAGGAACTATGACACTATTATTTTGAGGTCCATGGACTACAGAAGTACTTTATTGCAACTCATCCGAGTGATTAAATTTAAGTGTAAAATGGGCGGAGTAGTTCCGCGTTCCAAGCTCGGGGCTCGTCGATATTATGCTCGACGTTGTAAAGACGGTACGCCCCGTTGTGGAGAACTTTGGTGACGATGAAGGGTCCTTCCCAAGAAGGAGCAAGCTTGTGTTGTTTCTTCTGATCCACTCGGAGAACTAAATCTCCTTCCTGGAAGGCTCGACCCCTCACATTTCTGGCGTGGAAACGACGCAAATCTTGTTGGTAGATGGTCGACCGGATCAGAGCCATCTCCCTTTCTTCCTCTAAAAGGTCGACTGCGTCCTGCCGCGCTTGTTCAGCTTCTGCTTCGTTGTAGATTTCAACTCGAGGAGCATTGTGGAGAAGATCACTCGGCAAGACTGCTTCAGCTCCGTAGACCAAGAAGAATGGGGTTCTTCCGGTCGACCGATTAGGTGTGGTCCGCAGTCCCCAAAGCACCGAGGGAAGTTCGTCGACCCAAGCTCCAGCTGCATGCTTGAGATCACGCATTAGTCGGGGTTTCAATCCCTTGAGAATCAGGCCATTGGCTCGCTCTGCTTGTCCATTCGACTGCGGATGAGCGACTGAAGCGTAGTCGACTCGCGTGCCTTGAGAGTTACAGAAATCTCTGAATTCCTCCGAGTCAAAGTTCGACCCATTATCCGTAATGATGCTGTGCGGGACTCCATATCTGAATATTAGTTCCCTGATGAAGCTAACAGCAGCACCGGCGTCAAGGCTCTTGATTGGTTTAGCCTCAATCCACTTGGTGAATTTGTCGACTGCCACCAGTACATGCGTGAAGCCACTTCGCCCTGTTCTCAAAGGACCGACCATGTCCAACCCCCATACTGCGAAAGGCCAGACGAGTGGGATGGTCTTCAGAGCCGATGCAGGCTTGTGCGACATATTCGAGTAGAACTGACATCCCTCGCACTTATCCACTATTTCCTTTGCCATCTCATTCGCCTTTGGCCAGTAAAATCCGGCTCGGTAGGCTTTGGCCACGATGGTCCGAGAGGACGCATGATGACCACAGGTTCCCGAGTGGATATCATTGAGGATGATTCGACCTTCTTCTGGTGTTATGCACTTCTGACCAACTCCAGTCGCGCTTTCTCTGTATAATTGTCCTTTGATTACGGTAAAGGCCTTAGATCGACGGACGATCTGTCGAGCCTCTTCCTCATCCTCCGGGAGCTCTTTTCTCAGGATATACGCGATATATGGAACTGTCCAGTCGGGAATGACCACCAAGACCTCCATGACCAAGTCGACCACTGCTGGGACTTCAACCTCAGTCGGATCTGTGGCACTCTTGGGCTGTGGAGCTTCTTCGGTGAAAGGATCTTCTTTGACTGACGGAGTGTGTATATGCTCCAAGAACACACCACTCGGAATGGCTTCTCTCTTGGAACCTATCTTTGCTAGATCATCAGCTGCTTGATTTTTCAGTCGGGGTATATGATGGAGCTCCAACCCCTCGAACTTCTTTTCCAGCTTCCTCACTGCACTGCAGTATCCAGTCATGGCTGGGCTTCTCACGTCCCACTCCTTCATCACTTGGTTGACCACTAAATCCGAGTCGCCATAGACCATCAGGCGACGGACGCCGAGTGAAATGGCCATGCGCAATCCGTATAAGAGGGCCTCATATTCTGCCTCATTGTTGGAGGAATCAAAGTGAATCTGGAGCACATATCTGAGCTTATCTCCTCTGGGGGAAACCAGGACAACCCCAGCACCGGAACCATTCAACATCTTAGAGCCATCAAAGAACATGGTCCAATGCTCCGAGTGAACTTCAGTCGGCTGCTGCTGTTCAATCCACTCGGCGAGGAAATCTGCTATTGCCTGGGACTTAATGGCTTTCTTTGCCTCAAACTTGATATCAAGGGGAAGAAGTTCAATCGCCCATTTAGCCACTCGACCAGTTGCATCTCTGTTGTGCAAAATCTCTGATAGTGGAGCGTCGCTGACGACTGTGATGGAATGATCAGAGAAATAATGAGCAACCTTCTTTGTGGTCATGTATATTCCATACACAAGCTTCTGATAATGAGGATATCTCTGCTTGGATGGAGTCAAGACTTCAGACAAATAATACACTGGGCGCTGAACTTTGAGAGCTTTTCCTTCTTCTTCCCGCTCGACCGTAAGCACAGTACTGACGACTTGTCCTGTGGCTGCGATATAGAGCAGCAGAGGCTCTTTGCTGATTGGAGCAGCAAGCACCGGCTGGGTGGAGAGCAGAGCTTTTAGCTCGGCAAACGCTGCATCAGCTTCTGGAGTCCACTCGAACTTGTCTGCCTTCTTCATCAGTCGGTAAAGAGGCAATGCCTTTTCACCGAGTCGTGAGATGAATCGACTTAATGCGGCCAAGCATCCAGTAAGCTTCTGGACATCGTGCACTCGCACAGGGCGTTTCATTCGGAGAATAGTGCCGATCTTCTCTGGATTAGCGTCGATTCCTCGCTCGGAAACGAGAAAACCGAGTAACTTGCCACCAGGAACTCCAAATGTGCACTTTGATGGATTGAGCTTGATATCATACCTTCTGAGGTTGGCAAATGTTTCGGCGAGGTCAGCGAGCAGGTCGGAACCTTTTCGTGACTTGACGACGATATCATCCATATACGCTTCCACATTCCGACTGATTTGAGTGAGAAGACACTTCTGAATCATTCGCATAAATGTGGCTCCGGCATTCTTGAGGCCGAATGGCATGGTGATATAGCAGAAGCACCCGAATGGAGTGATGAAAGCTGTTTTTACCTCGTCGGGTCCGTACAGACGGATCTGGTGGTACCCGGAGTAGGCGTCTAGAAAAGACAGTCTCTCGCATCCCGCGGTCGAGTCAACAATTTGATCTATGCGAGGGAGAGGAAAATGATCTTTCGGGCAGGCCCGGTTGATGTGCTTGAAATCAATGCACATTCGGAGCGATTTGTCCTTCTTAGGAACCATGACAACATTAGCGAGCCACTCGGAGTGGTATATCTCTCGGATAAATCCTGCCGCCAACAGTCGAGCCACTTCCTCACCAATGGCTTTTCTCTTCTGGACGGCGGACCGCCGAAGATGCTCTTTGACTGGTTTTGCAGATGAGTCGACTCTTAGGCGATGCTCAGCCAGTCCCCTGGGAACACCTGGCATGTCAGCGGGCTTCCATGCAAAAATGTCCCAGTTCTCACGGAGGAACTGGATGAGCGTTTCTTCCTATTTCGGGTCGAGTGTTGTGGAGATGTGGGTCGGAGCTGCATCGGGGTCGGTCGGGTGAATGTGAACAGGCTTTGTCTCACCGGACGACTGAAATGCAGATTCTGTGGCGGGTTTCTTGGATCGCAGCAAATCACTCGGATCTGCGTTTTGCTTGTATTCTTCGAACTCGACCGCTGTCACCTGGGAATCGGCAATCTTTGAGCCCTTCTGAAAGCACTCTTCTGCCTTTTTCCGATCACCGGTGACAGTGATCACTCCTTTGGGGCCGGGCATCTTCAATTTGAGGTACACGTAACATGGTCGAGCCATGAACCGTGCATAAGCTGGTCTCCCCAAAATGGCATGATATGCACTCTGAAAATCCACGACCTCAAACGTCAACTTCTCTTTGCGAAAATGTTTCGAATCACCAAACACCACGTCTAGAGCTATTTGGCCGAGTGACTCGGCTTTCTTCCCTGGTATAACTCCATGAAAGCTCATGTTACTGGTGCTCAGTCGGGACATCGGAATGCCCATTCCTTTCAGCGTGTCTGCATACAACAAATTCAGCCCACTACCACCGTCCATCAGCACTTTTGTCAGTCGAGTGCCTTCGACAACTGGATCGACCACCAAAGCTTGCCTCCCAGGGGTGGCAATATGAGTCGGGTGATCAGATTGGTCGAATGTGATGGGTGTTTGGGACCATCTCAGATAATTTGCTTTTGCTGGGGCGACCATGTTCACCTCTCGGTTAATGACTTTCAATCGACTCTTGCTTTCCACATCTGCAAAGATCATCAGAGTGGAGTTGATATGTGGATATCCTTCCTCACTGTCCTCCTTGTCTGCGGGCTTGTCCGACTCCTTCTCCTTGTCCTTAGACTGTTTTCCCTGAAACTGCTGGATCAGGAGTCGACATTGGCGAGTGGTATGCTTCGGGTAGATGATATTCCCCTCTTCGTCTTTCTTCGTGTGGATGTGACACGGCATATCCATCACGTCGTTCCCTTCCTTATCCTTTACCTTCTTAGGGTTCCAGGATCCTTTTGGTTTCCCTTTAAACTTTCCCTGAGTCACGGCCAGAGCCTCTCCAGGAGCTGCCGGTTCAGCCTTCCGCTTCTGTTTCCGACTGGTGTTTCCCTTTTCCGACTGACTCGGCTTGTGCTTGCCGCTTCGGAGTCGGTCTTCTTCTTCGCCGTTGGCGTACTTGGTAGCAATCTCCATCATCCGACTCAAGGTCATGTCACCGGTTCGACCAAATTTCAAACTCAATTCTCTATTCTTGACACCATCCTTAAAGGCGCAGACTGCCTGATGATCAGACACATTCTCCACAGTATGGTGCAAAGTGATCCATCTCTGAATATACTCCCTGAGAGTCTCATTGTTCTTCTGCACGCAGACTTGCAGCTCCGTCAATCCAGCCGGTCGCTTGCAAGTTCCTTCAAACGTTCTGATGAACACTCGGGACAGATCTTCCCAAGTGTAAATGCTGCTAGGAGGTAATTGAGTCAACCATGCCCTGGCAGAACCTTCCAGCATGAGGGGCAAATGCTTCATGGCCACCTCGTCGTTCCCACCACCAATCTGAACCGCCACTCGGTAGTCCTTCAAGCCAAGTTTCAGGCTTAGACTCACCAGTGAACTTGCTGACTCCTGTTGCCAACCTGAAATTGGGAGGGATAACTGCGGCTCTGATAGCTCTGCTGAAACATTCAGGACCAGAAACATGCACTCGACTGCTTGTGGGCGCATCTCTGTCGAGTCCACCTCGATGGGCTCTGTTCCGGTCGACTAAGCCTTGCACGATAATGGATCGCGCGTCAAAGCCTGGTTCTCTGGGGTCGACTGGAACTCTTCGCCCCGCACTGAGCTGGCGTCTGTCATCTTGCTGCCGAGGAGCGTAAGACCCACCCCTCGGAGGGGAATTGGGCACTCGACGCCTATCATCTCGGTCGAGTCGGTCACCATATTGGTCTCGCCGATTCTCGCGCCCTTCACGCCGCGGAGGCGATCTGGGGCTGTGAGCCGACTGAACCGTATTCGCAGCGACGGATCGACTGTGAATTCTGTTGCGCGACTGCGACACGGCCGAATTCTGATCTCCTGCTGCCCGGAGCAGATCCCTGATCTGCATCAAGCCTCTGCCAGCTTCCGACTGAGAGGGCTGGATGGACTCTGCTATACGGGTCGCAGCTGCTAAATTCTGGATTGGGGTTCGATATACCTGAGTCGGCGGGAAGAGTTGACGTCGACTGGTGTCGGGAACTCGTTGCCGCGCGCGCTCGTCGAGTGCTCGCTGAAGATTCTCCAGTCGAGTGCGTTCGGCCAAATTGGCTAAACGAGCCTCCTCCAAGGCGCGAGCCTCGGGGGTTTCTCCTGCGATGGGAGTACGCAGGACATCCACGTTCCTGCGGCGAAGTTCCTCTCTTTGCAGAGAGTCGAGTGGCTCGGGCTGGTACTCTTCGTGGTCTCGTGCGGGGTCGCCTCCGTCGCCTGCCCCACCATCACGGGCGAAGCCAGGGGGACTGCGGGGCCCGTCGACCATCAGGATTTCCGCCGCTGGATCACTGCTATCGCACTCGGATGCAGTCTCTACGGAGCCAGTCGACAGATCGAACAGGCCGTAGAGAGATTCGTCGGGCTCGATTGCCGCAACTTGGGTGGTGGCCGTCTGGCGAGCCACCGCGTGCCTCACCCACCGCTGAAGCCTCGACCGGCCCGAGCGCTTGCGCTGGCGGGAGACCGGGAGGGTGGTCGATGGGGGAGTCGACCGATACGGGGTCGACGGTTGCCGCAGCAGAACGCCGCGGACACATGCGCGAAAATGCGTCGCACCGCGGACGGGGAGCGCATCGACGTCGAGTGGAGCCTCCTGGAGCCAGGCGGAGTCGTCGGCGACGAAGGTGAGAGCACCGAGACGGATCTCTCGACCCTCAACCAAAACTCCAGCAGTCATCATGATGAAAGTACTCGGAAGAACCGCAACTTCTCCACAAAATCGCTAAAACACCTGCCCCACGGTGGGCGCCAACTGTCGTGGTTCTAAGTCTGACAGTAGAGTGGGGGGGGGTAGGTATGGAGAGGCAAGGTCCTAGCTATGGAGAGGTTGTAAACACAAGAGATGTACGAGTTCAGGCCCTTCTCGGAGGAAGTAAAAGCCCTACGTCTTGGAGCCCGGAGGCGGTCGAGTGGATTATGAGTATATGAATTACAGGGTGCCGAACCCCTCTGCCTGTGGAGGGGGGTGGCTTATATAGAGTGCGCCAGGACCCCAGCCAGCCCACGTAATGAAGGGTTTAAGGTGTATTTAGTTCGGGGCGTTACTGGTAACGTCCCACATAAAGTGTCTTAACTATCATAAAGTCTACTTAACTACAGGCCGTTGCAGTGCAGAGTGCCTTTTGACCTCCTGATAGTCGAGTGAGTCTTCGTGGTCGAGTCCTTCAAGTCAGTCGAGTGAGTCCCTCGTTGGTCGACTGGAAGGTGACCTCTTCTAAGGGTGTCTTTGGGCAGGATACTTAGATCAGGTCTGTGACCCTACCCTAGGTACATGACCCCATCATGAAACTCGTGTAGCAGGCTGGGCGTAGTGTTTTGAACATCTAATGATTTCTATTAACGGAAAGTAGGGGGTATCCCCTTTTGCTCATATAAATAAATAAATAGAAGAGGCCCTGTCGGGTCAGCTTTGTTCTCATTCGAAGACGTCGAGCAAATTGCAGTCCAACAGCAAACTATGTCATCAAATTCAAGTTTCACAGCCAAATATGAGTACAACTGAACAACAATGTCATCATGTTTTAGTTGTCATACAATCACCAAACACAAATCAGCATACATAACAAATGACAAAAGCAATGTATTCATCATCCGCAGCAGCAGCGTCAACATCTTCACCATGTGTATCAGTCTGAATCGTAATTCCCCATGGTGTCAGCTTCTTCTTCATCCTCAACGTCCTCGAACGTTGGCTTCTTCTTGATCAACTCTTGTATGTCCACAGCATGATAGGCAATCTTTTCGCTGGTGTCATTGACGTGATTGTTCTCAAATATATTAGGAACATTTGTGTTATCTTGTACATCAGGAGCAGTGTAAGCATCATCTTGTTGTGCAACTTCATTAAACGAATTCCTGTGCTCAAACATTTGCAATACTCTCCAGTCATCGCTACGTGCAAATGTGTCTTCCAAGAAAAATATCTGTGTTGCTTGATTTGCCAAAATAAAAGGCTCGTTGGTCTGGTACGCCGCCTTGACATTGATGGATTTGAAATAATCATCAGCTCTGCATTTTGCGATCCTGGAAAACAGGTTATACCAATGACAGCACAACAGAACCACACACCGATGATCCTCGAAACTGGAGATATACTGCAACTGAATAATGTCTGTTATGTTAGCATACATTTCAGTTGTCTCTTTGTCATACGTATCCGTGCTCATGATGGCACTGTTTTGTGTCTTCCTGCCTTCGTCTCGTGCAAGGGTGTTGTAGCGCACATCTCCAACAATGCAAGATTCATAATGTCTTACCCGAGTATTAGGACCCATTGCTAGTGAGTAAAGGGCATCATCAACTCCCTGCCCATCCTCCCGCATCTTCTTAACCTATGGTTAGAAAATAGACAAGCTGATCATCTTATGTACTCAATATATTAAAAAAAACTGACAGTGCACTTCAAAAGCTTACAGGGTTCTTAAACCATTTCGCAAATCCTGCCATAACCAGTTTGTCAATGTTTCTTGGATTTTGCGGCAGTAACTCCTCCTTGTAGATGCTGCATAACATAGTGATCACATCAAACATCTAAATATATAACAATGTGCTGCAAGTTTAGTAGATTATGATGTATAAGCTGCAGTACTGCACTTACTTGATATAAGGTAGTATCTCAGGACAGTTATTCAACACATACCAAACCATTTTGTCCAAATCTTTAGGTTTGTCCTCTTGTCGATTCTTCCCTGTAACTTGAACAGAATAATCGAAAACATTGAGCCCGGGATTGTCTTCACCCACCTCTTTGCTAAGCTGATCAGCTGTTTCAATGTATTTTGAGCAGAATGTCAACGCTTCTGTAGCAATGTAGGACTCTGCAATGGAACCCTTGGGTCTAGCTCTGTTCCTAACATAGCCCTTGAAAGTGCCTAGACGCCTTTCAATAGGGTACATCCAGCCATATTGTACTGGACCTCTAAGTAGTGCCTCATCAGGTAGATGAACAACCAAATGCACCATCACATCAAAGAAGGCTGGAGGATATATCTTCTCAAGGTCGCATAGGATAGTGGGTATCTTGTCTCTAAGACGCTCCAAAGCATCTATCCTGATATTCCTACTGCAGAGTTCCCTGAAGAATTATCCCAACTCTACAACTGCTCTGTATAAGTCAGGGCGGCCCAATCCTCTAAGGATAACAGGTAAAACCCTTTGAAGTAGGACGTGGCAGTCATGAGTTTTCAACCCTTGTACCTTGTTTCCATCTGCACTGACTCTCCTTTCAGGGTTGGAAGCAAATCCATGTGGGAATCTCACACGTGACAGGACCTTGCAGAATTCTTTTCTTTTTACCTTGTCCAAGACGTACACAGCTGGTGCCATATCCCGTGGTTTACCTTCATCTTGCACCTGCAAATCCTTTCTGATACCCAGGTGTGTCAAATCAATCCTAGATTTTAAGGTATCTTTCGTCTTGCCTTCAATATTAAGAAGTGTGCCGATAATACTGTCACATATATTTTTCTCGATGTGCATCACATCAAGATTATGCCTTAGATCCAAATCTTTCCAATACCCCAAGTCCCACAAAGTGGACCTGCGGGTAAACAATAATCTCTCTTCTACCCTGCCATGCTTCCTTTTCCTGCTACCATTACCAGGATGGTTTCCTGGTGTAATATGCCTGACCTTCTCTAATTCCACTTGCAACTCATCGGCGGTGAGCCTCTTTGGCGCATCACGGTTTTCATGCTTTGCATTGAACACATGTCTTCGGTATTTTCTAGGATGCGGCTTGTCCTTGGCAAGGAAATGGCGGTGTCCAATGTAACAGATCTTGCTAAGTATTGGGTATGATAGCAGATTCCTGTCACAGCGAACACATGCATTGTAACCATGTGTCGTTCGCCCTGACATAGTGCCCAAAGTCGGATAATCATGGATGCACCAAATTATAATAGCACGCAGAAAGAAATCAGCTGGTGGGCTACTATATAGGTCTCGAGTGGGAACACCTGTCGTGGTTCTAAGTCTGACAGTAAGAGAGGGGTAGGAGAACGGAGCATGATCTATCGAGATGCATATGGGTGACACGGTGGTTTTAGCGAGTTCGGGCCTCTCACGGTGGAGATAACAACCCTACGTCTCGTGCTCCGGAGAGGCTTTGTTTTATCTGAGTATATATCCGGAGATTACAATATGTGTGTGAGAGAGAGGAACGGATCCCCATGCCTGAGCTGAGTCCTGAGACTAATGGTGAAAAGAGAGAGAGGTGGCAGAAGACCCCCTGTCTAGTGGTGGGGGGTGGCTTATATAGAGTGCGCCACCCCCTCACCTCATATGTTACAAAGTGGGGTATGAATGCCATAATGCCAGCCCGCTATTAGGCCCTCACTATTAGAAAGATGCCGACTGCCTTGCTGCCTGCTGGTCTTCGTATATCCGAGTGAGTCGTACGGTCGAGTGGTGAACCGTCATCCGAGTGGATGATATGTTGCTTGGTCGAGTGGATAGTATGCTGCTTGTCCGAGTGGATAGTGTGTCTGTATGAAATTGACCTGGACCCACATGTTGTGTGGACCCCATGCTTCATGATATTTCGACCCTTCGTGGGCCTACCTGTTATGTATATCCCCAACATTAGCCCCCGAATCGATTGCGATTTTGCAGAACGAGTTGGTGTAAGACACAGTTTGGTCCGAGTGATTACAGAAATACTCGGTACATGTCGCCGTGCTTTCAGACAACCAAGGTTTGAACAAAATCTCAATGGATTCCGGCACCATGCTTCCCGACTAATCGAGGTAAGTGTCTATGAGGAGCAACTTGGTGACATTCGTTCATCTCTCGGGAGAGGTTTAACTCATGATCTGAGTATGGGTGTGTCATTAAATCTGTGCGACCGGATTGACACATGGATTGTTCTCTTAGAGAGATGCCATTCTTATTCCGGAGGAACGTCAATACGAGTCGGTTTTAGATCCACACTTGTGAGTTTCACACTTTGAGTCCTAGAAGAAGGCTCAAAACAGGTCCACGGAGGAGCGTTAAACTCGCCTTATAGAATATTTTTTGGAGTGATTTGGAGCTGGGCCTGCATCGAGTAACTGATTACTCGGAATTTCTTCACGCCTGGAACGTGTCTTTTTTGTTGTTTGGCCGTCACTCGGGTTGGGCGGACCGTTCCGAGTGGATACCATTCCAGTGGGGGCACGCTGAGTGCACCCACTGGGTGTAGTCCCCGAGACTGCTGTCGACTGCGGGCAGTCGGCGGGAGTCTTAGAGCCTGTCTTTTTGTTGTTGTTTGGCCGTTCACTCGGGTTGGGCGGACCGTTCCGAGTGGATACCATTCTAGTGGGGGCACGCTGAGTGCACCCACTGGGTGTAGTCCCCGAGACTGCTATCGACTGCGGGCAGTCGGCGGGAGTCTTAGAGCCTGTCTTTTTGTTGTTGTTTGGCCGTCACTCGGGTTGGGCGGACCGTTCCGAGTGGATACCATTCCAGTGGGGGCACGCTGAGTGCACCCACTGGGTGTAGTCCCCGAGACTGCTGTCGACTGCGGGCAGTCGGCGGGAGTATGAGAGAACTAAAACCCTTCTTAGCTGGTACTGATCGAACTTGTTCTTCTCTGACTCGGAGGTCGAGTAATACTGGAGATGGGTTTGCATCGAGCAAAATGTTTCTTTCTGAGTCCTCTTCCAGTGGGGGCACGCTGAGTGCACCCACTGGGTGTAGTCCCCGAGCCTCTGTCGGACTAGATGAGTCTGGCAGAGGGTTTAAGTCTCTCGGTAAACCTCCATGCAGTTGGCATGGCAAATATCTTTGTCTGGAATTGAATCAATCGGATGGATGCGTAACGAGGTGGTTGTACGAACGATGAGTAAGGTCGCCTGTACGATTCAGCGATGGCGCTTCATTTTTACCCTTTTGCATGAAAAGGGGTATTTATCCAAGTGGACGTGCTTCACTTATAGATCTTCGGCGAACCGAGCATGTATGGTCAGAAGAATATCTTGATGTGATCAACAGGTTGACCAAATGGGCGTAACCCCTGAGGGTGACATGGCCAACTGCCGCGCGTAGCCCCCGAGTGATGCTCGAAGGAGGTAAGCTTGCTACAGAGTGTGACATGAGGTTTGACCATATGAGTAACTTAGCCGTTCCCGTGCTGGGGGTGTAGAGGTAAAGACATGTCCAACTGATGGTGACGCGCGGGGCGGCCGAGGGGCGAGGACGTGTATAACCGAGTGGCGACGCGCGGGGCGGCCGAGTGGTGAAGACGTGCAAAACCGAGTGGCGCCGCGCGGGGCGGGCGAGTGGTGAGGACGTGTATAACCGAGTGGCGACGCGCGGGGCGGCCGAGTGGTGAAGATGTGCAAAACCGAGTGGCGCCGCGCGGGGCGGGCGAGTGGTGAAGACGTGCAGAACCAAGTGGAGACGCGCGGGGCGGCCGAGTGGTGAAGACGCGCACAACCGAGTGGCGACGCGCGGGGCGGCCAAGTGAAGGACTAAGTGTCCAGCTGAGTGGCAAAAATGGTCCTTGAAGGAGTTAGCCAGATGCTTTTGAAGCTGATGTAGCGGCAAGGTCGGTGTAGTGTGGCTGTGGCGCAACAAGACCGGTGCGACAACTGAATTTGAGTAGGAACGAAGATGGCACGCAGAGTGTCTGGGTGATTATGAAATTTGTCAAAGTGACGGATCGAATGTACTTGTTGAAGTGAAGGGTCTGATTGGTGATGAAGTACTCGACCACTTAGGAGAGTGTCATTCCAAATGAGATGCAGCCCCCGAGTGCGGCGTAGCCCCCGAGCATACTACAGGTTTCGACAACGGACATGTCGGAATATGAGAAATATAGTTTTGAATGGATGATTTGTAATTCATCGAGTAGGATTTGGGTAAAGATGAGGAGAAGCTTCCGAGTGATGCTCGGAAGAAGCAAACTCGCAAAAGAGTGAAGTGTGAAGTTTAATTATGAAAGGGACTTATCTGTCTCATGCCCGACGAGGTCTATATCATTGATACGATGAAGAGAATTCCATAGAGGGGTTGGCCGGACGTGTTTGAAATCAACAGGGCGACAAAGTCAGTGTTGTGGTGTGCTAGGACCAGTATGGAGACCGAGTCCGAGCAGCGATGAAGTTGGCGCGTAGGGCCGTCGAGTGATCGCGGTAACTTGTGTAAAAAATGGCACAAGTCAACACAATAATTTCTTGAGGAAATTTGATGTGTGCTGAAATGATTTGTGTGAATAACACCCATAGACACCCGCTGGGAGTGCAAGGGGCTTGCTGGTTGACCAGCAAAAGTTTAAAAGGGCGAAGGATTCGTTCGCACTTGTCGAAGCGAGAAATCCTACTGAACTTGTTGGAATACTGGCTAAAATAAAACGGAAGTGTAGTGTTTTGACTGAGTTGCAGCCCCGGAGGACCGATGCAAACTCGAAATGAAGAAAGACACATGGTGTTCGTGAATGATATATGCGAAAAAAAGGAAGTTGGACTTCGGAGTCACATAACCAGTACTAAGCAAGTATGTGAAAATAAGCAGTCGAGCGTAGAGGTACACTCGGTGGTGTGGCCTCCGAGTGAACCTGATGTGTGAATTATGGAATACTCGGGAAGACGAAAATAATAGAATGTAAAATGACTTAGCTATCTGAAGGCGCGCAGGGCGGTCGAGTGGTGATGAGGCGACCAACCGAGCGGCGACGCGCGGGGTGGCCGAGTGGTGATGAGGTGACCAACCGAGCGGCGACGCGCGGGGCGGTCAAGTGGTGATGAGGTGACCAACCCAGCGGCGACGCGCGGGGCGGCCGAGTGGTGATGAGGTGACCAACCGAGTGGCGACGCGCGGGGCGGCCGAGTGGTGATGAGGTGACCAACCGAGTGGCGACGCGCGGAGCGGCCGAGTGGTTATGAGGTGACCAACCTGGTGGCGACGCGCGGGGCGGCCGAGTGGTGATGAGGTGACCAACCGAGTGGCGACGCGCGGAGCGGCCGAGTGGTTATGAGGTGACCAACCTGGTGGCCACGCGCGGGGCGGCCGAGTGGTGATGAGGTGACCAACCGAGTGGCGACGCGCGGGGCGGCCGAGTGGTGATGAGGTGACCAACCGAGTGGCGACGCGCGGGGCGGCCGAGTGGTGATGAGGTGACCAACCGAGTGGCGACGCGCGGGGCGGCCGAGTGGTGATGAGGTGACCAACCGAGTGGCGACGCGCGGCGCGGCCGAGTGGTGATGAGGTGACCAACCGAGTGGCGACGCGCGGAGCGGCCGAGTGGTTATGAGGTGACCAACCTGTGGCGACGCGCGGGGCGGCCAAGTGGTGATGAGGTGACCAACCGAGTGGCGACGCGCGGAGCGGCCGAGTGGTGATGAGGTGACCAACCGAGTGGCGACGCGCGGAGCGGCCGAGTGAAGTAGACCCATCCCGCGGAGTAGCGATGCGCGGGGTGGCCGAGTGAAGTAGACCCGTCCCGCGGAGTGGCGACGCACGGGGCGTCCGAGTGATGAAGATGCTTGCCGCGGAGTGACGATGCGCGGGGCGTCCGAGTGATGTAGACACGTCCCGCAGAGTGGCGACACCCGGAGCGTCCAAGTGAAGTAGACCCGTCCCGCGGAGTGGCGACGCGCGAGGCGTCCGAGTGAAGTAGACCCGTCCCGCGGAGTGGTGACACGCGTGTGAGCACGTCTTCATGACCTCATGCAGGACGACTGAGGACACGTCCGATCGAGCGATGATGTATGAGTGGCCGAGTGGTGGCGTACGAACATCCGATTGCCAGTGACCGGTTTGGTCGAGTGAGCCAGTCCCATCCGAGTGATGATGCCGATGCCAATTGGAGGGAGTTGCTGCCGAGTGCAATAGTTTCCGAGGCGATGGACTTGACGCCTTACGTGAACGAGGCTGTCGGCGGGCGCTGGAGAGTAGTAGCTCGGGATGTGGATCTGGCTGACATCGTGGCCTCCGATGATGCACTCGACATGGAGCATCACGTCGACTGACTTGGCAGAGCTGACAGGCATGATGAGCCTGACCGTGGCGGTTATGGCGGATAGATGCGATGCATGTGGAGGTACGGCCAGCCTTATCCGAGTGTATCCTGCATGTTACCCGAACATTCAGGCAACAGATTAATACTGTAACGCAGAGTACTAATTGTGTGCGCTTTTGAAGAGTAGTAACAGCAAATGTATTAGCATGCAATTATGGTTGCACCGGACTGCATGTTTCGTTTTTGCATGCCACAAATTAAGCCCCCATTCACCACTGGCTGCATTCACGGCATGCATGCATCGGCTGCTGCGTTAAGTACGCAGTTAATGGCGTGGGAGCCTAACCGATTGGGTGAACATGCAACAGAGAAGATTGACGAAAAAACTACGTACGCATGGATGCGTTCAGCGCTGGTCGTAGTTACGACATGCATTGGCTGCCGCATTATGTACGCAGTTAATGGCACGGGTGCCTAACCGATCCAATGAACTTGCAGCCGAGAGGATTGAGGGAAAAACTACGCATGCATGGATAAGTATTAATTAAAGGAAGAGGGAAAGATTACGACCGGGCGCGGACGACGGATGCCTTGTCTTCTCGCGAAGTCGGGTCGCTTGTCGTGGTCGCCGGGAAGATCCGGACCGTTTTTGCAGTCGCTGTTGAGGCGTGCCGTGCGTGAGGGGCCGCCGTCAACGTCGTAGATGAGGTCGGGGACGACGGGACGGACCCGTCGCTGGCCGTTTGCAGGAGCTCGACGGTAGCGTCGAGGCCGGAGGAGACGCAGCGGACCGCGTTGGTGGCCGTTTGCGGCGGTTGCCTTTGACAATGATCCATTGAGAAGACTAGAAAGATGAAGAGCGGCTCGTCCTGTTCTCTTCTCCTCTGATCCTTTTGTTTGTACGAATGGCGCGATGACCAAAGCGCCAATTTCTCTGGCGATGGTAGTTGATCTGCTGTTGAAGATTGAAGAAAAAACCATTTGCACCATGGTTCGATAGACGCCATGCCCCACGGTGGGCGCCAACTGTCGTGGTTCTAAGTCTGACAGTAAGAGAGGGGTAGGAGAACGGAGCATGATCTATCGAGATGCATATGGGTGACACGGTGGTTTTAGCGAGTTCGGGCCTCTCACGGTGGAGATAACAACCCTATGTCTCGTGCTCCGGAGAGGCTTTGTTTTATCTGAGTATATATCCGGAGATTACAATATGTGTGTGAGAGAGAGGAACGGATCCCCATGCCTGAGCTGAGTCCTGAGACTAATGGTGAAAAGAGAGAGAGGTGGCAGAAGACCCCCTGTCTAGTGGTGGGGGGTGGCTTATATAGAGTGCGCCACCCCCTCACCTCATATGTTACAAAGTGGGGTATGAATGCCATAATGCCAGCCCGCTATTAGGCCCTCACTATTAGAAAGATGCCGACTGCCTTGCTGCCTGCTGGTCTTCGTATATCCGAGTGAGTCGTACGGTCGAGTGGTGAACCGTCATCCGAGTGGATGATATGTTGCTTGGTCGAGTGGATAGTATGCTGCTTGTCCGAGTGGATAGTGTGTCTGTATGAAATTGACCTGGACCCACATGTTGTGTGGACCCCATGCTTCATGATATTTCGACCCTTCGTGGGCCTACCTGTTATGTATATCCCCAACAACACCCTTCCATAGCTGTTGAAGTTCCTCCACAAGAGGCTCCATGAACAAATCAAAATCCTTTCTAGGACTTTTTGGACCTGGGATGAGCAAGGCCATCATGTAGTTTGATTCTTCGGTGCAGACATTTGGAGGCATGTTGTAAGGGATAACAAGCACTGGCTACATGCTATATGTGGCGCTCTGGTGGCCAAATGGGTTAAATCCATCTGAAGCTAAGCCAAGTCTAATGTTTCTCGGGTCAGCAGCAAACTCTTTGTGTTTATCATTGAAGCTTTTCCACTCACTACCATGAGATGGATGGCTCATTACATTCTGATATCTGTGCTCCTGGTTCCTAGAATGCCACAGTACATTCTCTCTTGTTTCAGCATCATGAAACAACCTCTACAATCTTGGTGTAATTGGAAAATGTCTCAGAACATTATGAGGAATCCTCTTCACAGCATCGCCATCTTTCCATCTTGATGATTTGCATTTCGGGCATTCACTTAAGTTGGCATAATCCTTCCGGAACAAAACACAATTATTCTTACAAACATGGATCATATCATATCCAATTCCAACTGCATGAAGGAAATTCTTCATTTTACTGTAGCTGTGTGGCAGCTCAGACGCATCTGGGAAAGATTCACGGAAAGCAGCCAACATCTCATCGAATGATTTGTTGGTCATCCGCTCAGATGTCTTCACCTGAAGAAAGGTGACCATAGCTGAGAATACTGATAGCTTATTTCCTGGGGTGACAACAACGTTGCATTGTTCCAACATGCGGGCCCACCGTTTTTCTTCTGCAGGTGAAAGTTCACAGAATGCACGAGCATTTTGTAGTATTGTTTCAATGTTGGTCAAAATCACTGGCTCCGCCACCACCACCTCCTCCTCCTCTTCCACCTGAGCATCAGGCAGATCAAGATGGTGATCTGCTGCTTCCACATAGTCAATTACATTGACGTTCACAGCTTCACCATGATGAACCCACCTAGTATATGTGACCGACATCCCATACAAGTGTAGATGATTTTGCACAGTTGATTGGGGTCTTGTAACTGAATTCATACAACTGCTACACGGGCAGAGCACATCTGATTTCGGACCACCGTACTCAGCTCTGATAAAGTTCATGAATTTTTCAACCCCCTCGACATATGCAGCGGAGAATCTTCGAGCTGAAGTTATCCAAGTCATGTCCATCTGTTAGACATACAAATTAGTTCTTCTACTAGATATTACAGGAAAAACATATATGCTTTTTTACGAAGTCCAGAAAAAAATACCTAGGTCGATGTTTAAAGCTATGGCAAGATATTTGGACGAGCAGATCTAAGTAACGAAATATATGTAAAGCTAATTCAGCAAACAGATTTGAGTGCCAAATTATGGTAGGCTGTTTCAGCAGTCAATGAGGCCGAGCACACAACCATCGAAGTAACGAAGGCCATCGCAGCAACAAAGATCGAGAATAAAATGGTGTAGAGCTATTTCAGCTAACAGATTGGCTACTAGACCATGGCAATCTACGTCACAATAAATATATGGCAGGATATTTTAGCAACTAATCGGCCTTGGCATGCCATCTCAGCTAAGCAGGTTGAGTGCAGAACAGGGCAAGGAAGCTTCTTAGGCAGAGCATATTCACAGTAAACTACTTCGGCAAACAGTGAGATTAACAGCGTCTATCAGCTAACATTCAGCGCTACACCGACATGAACAGGGCCTCAGTCTAGAATGCGCGTACCGTGGGAGAAGCTGACCGCCGTGCATCTCCACACGAACGTCGCCAGCGGTGACGGCGCTGACCACCGTGCGCCTCCACAAGAACGTAGCTATAGGTGGCGGGGCGGCTAGTGGACGGCAGTCTACGAGAGCGTACTATGGGAGCGACAGGATCGCCGAACCACGGCGCCGACGTATTGGTGCGGCGGGGAGGGCGTCTTTGGCAGAGCGAATGGAGTGGAGGGGGACAGGGGGGTTTGGGGAATATTATTGGCAAGTTGGCCGAAGGGCGGTTGATTTGGATTTGGGGGGAATTTTTGGGTGTGTGTGTGTGGGGGGGGGGGGGGTTCGCGCGGGGGGCGGGGGGAGTTTGGCGCATGGTCGGTTTCTCCAAGTGCAGTCCCACGTGTCAGTGAAGAGGCAAGCCGAGCGCATTCCGTTTGCGTGAGCCGTGTGCAGGACCGAACGTGTGTGGGGTGCAATGCGACCGCGACAGGAGTGCTATGAGTGTACCGCATTTTTTCCTTTTAAACTAGGTGCTTCGCCCCCTAAAAAAATATGTTGCTTCGCGCGATCCATCGATACTACTACTAGTAATCCGGTAATCCCGACTAAAACGGCGCGGCCGGGTCTTTTCCCGCGCGATATGCTGGGAGGTTGGGTTAGTTGGGTTTTTAGGACGAGTAATGCTACACCTACGTAATCCCAGTTACGTAATTAACGCAATGTGAAACGTGTGAGCTGTTGATTGTAGATTGGGGGGAGGGAGGGGCCCACCACCATGAAAATCAGGGGAGGAGAGAGAGAGGCAGTTTACGTTAACCCTTTCGTAGGTTCCCGTAGATGTAGAAAGATGTGTCCGATCCTGCAATATTGGCCGTCCGATCTATATCTAACGGATAGGAAGGAAACTATGACAATTTACCCGCACTCCTCTCCACATTTGCAGATAAGGCTTTCCCTCGTTCATCCTTTTCTCCCACAAGATCTTGATCTTCCGTGCAACGCACGGGCATCTTGGTAGTACTCCTACAATATGTATATTATTATTAAAGTTCATACACACCGGTCGAGATTAATGCAAACACGACAGATTTTCATTACATTTTGAACTTTTATAGGACAAAAAAAATAAAAGAAACCCGACCCTAAACCTATTCTACGGCGGCGACCGACGTCCTCCACCTGTGATCTCCATGTACGGGGGCGGGGTTCAAGACCCGTGAAGTGAAGGTGCGGTCTCCGGCGAGGAAAAGTAGAACACAGGAGACGGACCAGCCAGTTGGCACACCATGCCCTGCCGCCTCCCATGCCCTACTCATCCTCGGAGGAGTCCCCGACCTCGGCGGTGCCGGACGTTGGACGGCGGCAAGTAGGTCGCATGGCTGATGGTGCTCCCGTCGCCGGCCGCCAGCGTGGCCACCGCTTGTGCGGCGATTTGAGCGAGGGCGGCGACCTCGAGCTCCATCCCTGAAGACAAGCTCTCCCGCAGAGCGTTCGCGCTTGCAGTCATGGCTGATGTGGTTCTAGGTAGGAGGACGATGCACTGTGGTGTCGAGGTTAGCTGGGCGTTGCCGCTTTAAGTAGCGCATTCCGGTGAGGCCAAGCGTCCGGGTGCGTCATTAAGTCGCCGGTGTTGGTTCTGTGGGCACCGAGCCTCTTAGTGACGACATACGAATGGACGGCATGAATGCAGGCAGCTGGCGCTGGCTGGGAACGCACCGCGCGACGGCGCGAGGGATGAGGGTTTTGGTGTGCAAGGGTAGTCAGCTGCAGTCGTGGCAACGTTGGAGATGCCCTTTGCTCACATGCGATCCCCGCATGTCATTGGAAAAGCAAGACGACCCGGCATGGTCTCAGGTCCAGAGGATGCAGTTGGCCGCGCTGCACCACTCCACGGACGCGTCGCGGAGCCCCGTGCATCCTCGATGAGCTGGGTTTTGGGGTGTGTTTGGATTGTGGCCAAAGTGCACCTTGCCAAAATTTTGGTCATGACCAAAAGATTGGCCTTTGTTTGGATGGTTGCCATTTTTTTGGCATGCCAATGAACTCTAGCCAACTCTAGTTCATTTTTCTTGCCAATGTCGGCCAAATCATGGGTAACTAATACCTCAACCAAAATTTTGGTCATGACCCAAAGATTGGTCTTTATTTGGACGGTTGCCATTTCTTTGGCATGCCAATGAACTCTAGCCAACTCAAGTTCATTTTTCTTGCCAATGTCGGCCAAATCATGGGCAACCAATACCTCAACCAAAATTTTGGCTACCCAATGCTTTGATGGGGCAACCTTGGGCACAAACCAAACATACCGTTGGTCGTGCCACAGCACTAACGCCACCCTCTGCAAACTGAAACCGACCGTGTCTAGCGACGATATGAGCGTGTCGCTCACCGCGGTCGCCGTGTCCAGAGGCAGTGTTGGAGCTGCGCCCCGTTGTTGGCCCCAACGACCCACATGAACGGTTGTCGGTGGCGAGGAGGTCGTGGGCCAGCTCCTCCATTGGGCTAGTCTATGATACGTCGTCCCGACGGGTGTGCCCCACATGTCTGTTTCCCTATTTTCCCGGCCATATTCGAGCGTCAGTGCTCCGCGTTGCGCATTAAGCCTTTCACTATGTAGGCCAAGCGAGACAACTTATTGTTTATTTGAGCCGTTCAAGTATAATCATGTGGCGTTTGCTTATTTCTCATTCCTCTCCAACCCTCTTCTCCATCGATCATGTCGCCCTCCAGTCGAGTCCATCCTCCCGCATGCCTCATTTGAACATTCCGCCGAGTATCATTCGCATGTACCCACCCTAGTCCTCTTTCAATAGATCTCCGGACCCCGAGATGAAATCGAGAGGGAACGAGTGGGGGCACGTGATACCTAAGGCGGATTCAAAATTTTGAACCGGTGATCATAGCATCCGCAAATCATATATAAAGGGTATTCAATGTTCGTTTCGTTTTTGAACGTACAATATACTCCCTCCTATCCTTTCTAGTTTACATATAAGTTTTATGTGTAGTCAAAGTATATCTACTTTGATAAAAAAGGTATCAACATTCAACAACACCAATCAATATTGTTAGATTCGTACATACTCCTAGATTTGTACTCGAGATGGTTTCCAATTTGACTACTGACAAGATTAATAGTACATGAGATGTATAATGTGAAAATTATATCATTGGAAACTCCTTTCACATACGAATTTGACCGTATGCTTTGTGTAAGTTGCATGTCATATATTATTACTCTAACATTTGGTCAAAGTTAGCCTCGAAAAACGCATTAGACCCTGTATGCTTTGTGTAAGTTGCATGACGTATAGGAGTATTATTACTCTAACATTTGTGTAAGTTGCATGTCATATATTATTACTCTAACATTTGGTCAAAGTAGTGGAAGTGGATCCTCTAACGTAGGTATCCCTGCCTTACCCTCCCTTTCGGTCACTTACTGGCGGACCCCATTCTTGCTAGGCCACGCATGTCAGTTACTCAATGGGTTCGGCCACGTCAGGGGATCCTCATCCGTAGTATACTCCCTTAGTTTTTATTTACTTCACATAAAACGGAGGGAGTGGTGGTACAATAAATGACGCGAGCAGGGGAGGGGGAGGGACGTCGGTTTTCTCTCAACTGCGGTCCCACAAGTGAGTGAAAACGCAAGGCGAAGCGCGTTCCATTCGGTGAGCGACGTGGAGGGTCCAGCATGCCGGGCTGCAATGCGAACGCGACAAGAGCGATGTACAATCAAAACCGATTGACCGGTCATCACCGGAACCAGTATTCACACCAGAACCTTCGCTACTCGGCCAAATCTCCAGCCACTGCCCTAAAACCACACCAAATCTCCAGCCACACCAAATCGCCAGCCACTGCCCTAAAACCACACCAAATCGCCAGCCACTGCCCTAAAACCACACCAAATCTCCAGCCCATTCCCCCACCTTTCGATCCCCTAGCCCACATCAAGCGTCCCCTAGTTTGCCGGAAAGCCATGGTGCGCCGCAAGATCTCTTACTACAAGATGCTGACGCCAGAGTGCCGCGCAGAAATCGTGGCGGCGGTCAGCGCCACAGACCTCCGTTCCCAAGCTCGCTTTGCGGCGGGCCAATCCCTGAGTTCTATGGAGCCAAGCTACTAGGAGGAGGAAGTCGATCCAATGTTCATGGCGGAGGTCGCGGCGTAGAAGGCCCCCGATGGGTATGAGACGATGGACGTCGACTTCGTGCCGGCGTCCGAGTCCCCCATGGTGCAGGCGGACCAGCGGTTCAACATGGCGATACTAAAGGAGGACCGGGAAGCAGAGGCTCAACTCGACGCGGAGCGCGCGCATGCCGCTGCCATCGAGGCTCTCCTGCAGGCGGAACCGGATGTTGTGGATGTGAATCGGGCGGCGGAGGCTCAACTTGAGGCGGAGCGCGCGGATGCCGCTGCCATCGAGGCCCTCCTACAGGCGGAACCGGACGTCCTGGACATGAACCGGGCGGCAGAGGCTCGACTCGACGCAGAGCGCGCGGATGCCGCTCTCATCGATTCCCTCCTGTAGGCGGAACCGGACGTCCTGGACTTGAACCGGGCGGCGGAGGCTTGACTCGACGCGGAGCGCGCGGATGCCGCTGCCATCGAGGCCCTCCTGCAGGCTGAACTGGACGCCCTCGATTTGAACCGGGATGTGCTCTCGTTCGTGCAGAGCGCCCGCATGCTCCGCTTGAACGAGTAGCTGGAGGCCGAGGACAACCACGGTGCGGAGACACACGTCGGCAGCGACGGCTCGTTCGTGCCGGCAGCCAAAGACGACGAGGTCGTCTCTTTCCGCGAGCAGTGATAGTTTTTCTTCGTGTTGTTGTTTTTATGGATCTTTTGCTCTGTAAAAACATATATTTGTTACGCAAGTCGCCTGACTTGGGTCAGTCTACCATTTCAGGCGGTTGGATGAATATCCTATGTCTCCTAACCCCCCTTTCCTTCTTCCTCACCTCTTCTTCTTCCCCAACACACCACCGCACGGGCCGTATGGATACTCCCCAACATGCGGTTGGATAAACATACTCTATGAATGAAAATTATGTGTTAGCGATAGGATGGCTGAGTTTGGTGTGTTCCCATGCGACAACACGTGTCAGTGAGGGTGCGTTCCCTTGGTTGGGTTTGCGGCGTGCAGGAGCGCCCGTGTGAGGGTGCGGTGCGACTGCGATAGCCGTACGCAAGTGTACCTCCTTCTCATTTTGAAAACTTTAGGAAAGCTTGGAAAAAATGTGTGGCGAAGTTTGGCAATGCAAGGCCTAGACCCAAACAGGATAAGTACGTACGTACTAGGAGTACTAGTGTTAAAAAAGAAAGGCTGGGTTTTCCTTCGCGGGATTTAATCGATACAAATCCTCGTTTCACGTGTCAATTAATGCATATTTTTTTCTCCAAAGACCAAAGAGTTAACCATCTCACTCCTCATCGCTTGATTAATGCAGCGCCATGCAAACCAACCTTCTCACTTCCGCATGCATGCAGGGGATATTAATGTCCTTGGTTGCTAACCCCATCAATTTTGCCTCGATTAGTGTTAGTGGCCCTTTGCAAATTGTAATTTTGATATACTGGCCTTGTGTACAAAAAATGGAGGTAGTAACTATATTTCACTTCCTTCCCCATTGCGGTGACGTCGACGATATTTTTTTGGTGGTTTGGCGAAGTGCGTTCGACGGAGAACACCATTGAGGGAGACCACGGTAAGTCGTTCGCAAGTGCCGCCTGCAAGCCGAGACAACCGCCTTATTTGCATCCAGGAAGTCCTTTACTAGTACTACTATAACTAATGCGGTGAGATGGATTCTCGAAGAAGATAATGGAGAAGTGGAGTCAACGAAGAGTGAAATGATGGTTGCTTCGTCCGTGCTTTTGTGTTTGACGCCTCACTGCTTTGTGATTTGTGATAGAAGGGACAGGGGAGTAGACTTTGTGCTCTATACTGTACTACATGCGTCCAAGCATGGGAGAAAGAGGAGAGACATTGCATTTTTCTATTCCTTCAATCAATCAATCAGGGAGCTTCGGTTCCATCCTTTTGGCTTTGGCAACACCGTCCACAATGGTTCCCACAATGCCAAAGGCTATTTTCACATTTGGCTACACATTGTGGATGCCCTTAACCGTACCACTTGGTTTTGCTCCTGTGTGCTATCTATACAAATCTCAATTATTTTGATCTAAAAAATTATAGAATCGAGATTAGTAAAAAGGAGGTGATTTTGCCGCGCGGATGGCGGGGGAGGTTTCTTATTTTCGGAGGATGTTGTCCTGGCGGTTTGCTAACATGCGGTCCCACGTGTCAGTGCTTTACCAAGCCGATCCGCGTCCCACATGAGGCAGAACAACGGCAGAAGCAACACATGGTTAAGTTGAAGAAGATGAGGGAGAAGCGGATTTAGCAACGAGTGAAATGATGGTTGCTTCGTCCCTCCAACTTAACTGCAGGAAAGATGCAGCTTTGTGATTTGACGCCTCATTGCTCATTACTACGCCGGTGCCATGACTGGGGTGCTTCACCCCGGCTGCTCTGCACTGTATTCCGGTATGGCACGTGGACCCGGTAGCTTGATGTCCCACATGTCGGCAAAAGGGACTAGAAGATTTATGAAAGCGAGTGCTCCACTCTTACGACGGAGGAGTAGACGACACGACGGCCCAGTGAACTGTCACTTGTACTGTATAGTACTATAGTTTTGCTGTTTCGCACGATCCATCGATTCAAACCTGATTAAACAGGAAAGGCGGGATTTTTCCCGCGCGGTAGATGATACTAGCCATACATTTCAAAGGCAATTTTAATGTATGCAAACTGAATAATTATAAGTAACAATATGATATCTAGTAAAACTAAAAACACATATGATTTATTGTGTTAGAGTGTAGTAGTAGTGCTGTATTGCATACTTGTTAGATGTAACATGCGAGAACGTGTAGAGATGTAGTTTTGGAGGGCCTACAGAGAGAAAAGCGTACTACGGTCACCGAACTTTAGAATAAGCTGATTACGGTCACTATATACGTTTTGCGGTGATTATACGGTCACTTGCTCACAGCTCAGCATTGGATTGCACTCTGTTGACGGGCCAAATAGTCTGTGTGGCGCCATGTTGACTAGTTAAATTGACCACATTCGTTGTGGGTCCCACCTGCCAGTTCGCATAGGCAAAAGGTCAGATAAACACAAATTTACGCAGGCGCGACAAGGCTCCAACCCGTGCGCGGGAATCACCTGGTTGTGTATGTGTCTGTCTGGGCCTGATGTGTGCGCATGCACATGTAGGTTGAGCACTTGAGCGTGAGAGTGTGTGTTGGTCGTGTGGTGTACTGGTGTGTGCATGCATGCACGCGTGTGTGCATGTGAGTGTTGCGTGCGTGCATGCGTGGCTGCGTGTGTATGTGTGAGTGTTGCGTGCATGCGTGGGTGCATGTGTTTGTGTGAGTGTTGTGTGGATGCAGTTCGTGTGCATGCGTGCGTGTGTGTATAATCACCACACCAGCTCCTGTGTGTTAAAACAGACGGCTCGGCATACCAATACAAGGCCACCTTGCCCGTTGTGCCTGCGGTCATGACTTCGAACCACCGTCCAAATATTTTTTTGTCATTTGTTTTCATTCTTACTAGCAAGATGCCCGTGCGTTGCATGTAACACCAAGATGCATTTGTATGACTTGTTTATCTTGTGAGAGAAAAGGATGAACGAGGGAAGGCCTTATTTGCTAGAGAGGTGTGTGGGTACCTTTTTGCAAAATTGCCATAGTTTCTTTCCTATCCGTCAGATATAAATCGGACGGCCTATATTGCAGGATGGCAGGCACACCATCATCACCAACTCTGTTTTTATAAGAGTGTATTTTATGTATTTTATAAGAGTGTATATGTAGAGTAGATACAAGTCGACAGGTGGGCACGATGGTAGTGAGATAATGTGATGCAACACTAGAGGTGCCACGTGGAGCGTTTAACTGGTCAACTAGTCATGTCATGAGCAAATACAGAGTTGTACGGTGAGCCCGTGACTGCATAATAACCACTAAACGTAAATGGTGACCGTAATGAGTTGATTCTGAAGTCCAATGTACGTATCGTGCTTTCGCTTCAAATACAATGATCGTCATTGCATATATCGCGAGAGAAAGATGAAACATGCGTGAATTTTCTAGGGGCTTACTTTTAGAGGACCTGGAGATAGTTTTGTGTGCATACGTGAAAGGGGCGTACAGGGGGGTATGCGATGGAGAGAGAGATGCTCTTCGTTTCTCTTTATTATGACTAACTTTGTATATAGTATAAAATATACAAATTCACAGTGCGGAATAAATATCATTGTGGGCACCATGCAATGCAAATTAGCATTCGTACTCCTCCATATAACTTTGTAATGTTGTATATATGTAGAAACTCTAAAATAATTTTTTGGCCACACTTTATTCAAAAGGAATGTTGTATGCGAAATAAACGTGAAGAGAGGGCTTTTTAGATCAATGGGGTACGTGATGTAACATGTGTGAATGTGTAGTTGATGCATTTGGCGGGGCCTAGAGAGGTATGTGTGTGTATTACGTATTCGAGAGAGGCATGGATAGAGGGGACGACCGGGGGGCGTGGGAGAGATAGCACGAGAAATGAGAGTGGTCTAGAGAGAGAGAGAGACGAATATGACGTCACGACAAGAGATTCCATTCCCTTGAGTGTGTATATGCAAGGGGGAGGGAATAGAGGCACCAGGAGAAATTTTCTGTGTGTGTGGTGTTTGTGTTGGTATGTGTGGGTGTGAGAAGATAATGAGACGTGGGGGCAGAGGGTGTGTCACCGCGTGAGGTCCGGTGGGTTGAGGTGAGGCCCTTCATTCTGTTCCGTCCTGCGCCACATTGGTTGGCCCGTGATGCATTTAGGAAGACCCATGGATGACTAGTCATACAAGACAAAGATAGCAGAATTGTGAAGGACTCTGTGTCCACTGACAAAGCCGGCTAGGATTTGTAACCCTAGGTTCTCGGACTAAGGTAACCCCTTTATCTCTGATATTACTATTGATCCAACCTAACTTTAAGGGGCATCCTACAGAATGCTCTGCTAGAATCATACTCGTCGATTAGGAAGAGAGGTGTGAGACAATGCGTGAGAGATAGGCGTAAAGATAATGTGCGTACATGAGACACGTAGGCAGGTCCATGTATATAGAAAGGGTCGATGAGGATTGTGCGTGTGTATGTTTGCGAGAGGAAGAGTGCTTGTGATAAAGGTTAGTGAAAACAGTTGTAAATGGTTACGAGAGGGAGGGAGGGTTATATCTAGAGCATGTGTGCGAGAAAGACACCTCGGGAGAGAGTGTGTGAGCATGTGTGAGAGACCACCGATGGAGAGTGAAACTACACGTAAAAGACTGCTCTACACATTGATTAAAGATATAAATTGTATCCAAATATTAGGATGGGATCATGATATTTGCAATTCGCGTAAGGAGCGGTCATTGATCCATCAGACATCTAGATTCTATCGAATTTGAGCATGTCTATGTTATTATTCGACACAATTGATCCACATAGTTAGTATTTTGAACTCCAGACAATGCATCGCTTTAGCAATCGAATATAAACGTGAGTATAGTTCATGTTGTGTGTGTAAAGCACATTATACATACGAAAGTTACACAATGGACATTATAAATAGCTACTACCTATGAACTAGCATACATTTGAATTCAACTTAAGGTGGTTTAAAAAAATCGAATTCAACATGAAGTCCATTCAATTATTTGAATTTGATATCATGGCATTTGTAAACCATACCTAAATTATGGGGGCACCAATCTTTGCTCTGATTTTGTACATAATAGCATATGTAGTCGTGTACAAAATAGATTCAAATTTAGCTCCTCCATTCCAAAATAATCGTAGTTATAGGATTTTCAAGTGTCAAAATTTCAAAAAGAAGCGGATAATTTAATGAGGTTTTCAAACATACAAGGTCAAATATAACGTTGTATATTTAGGTCAATCCTCATAGTTCAAGAGTACTCTAAACGTGAATGCTTGTGTTTCAAAATTTCGAACGAAGCGCCAAAAGAGCCTCTACTCGCCCGAAACCACGTGAGACCAATGTTTGGTAGTACAAGGAAATTACTTTTCTAATAACTCCGACCCGTGAAACCTACCGGCCCGACGTCCAAAGGTCTAAATCGGGGTAGGTTTGTAGCTTCATCTAGACGCCACGCAACCGCATCCGAAAAACATTCATACACAATGGCCGCCTAAGCACACATGCGCGCGACCGAAATCGCTCCCGCCCACTATTTGGGACACCTGGGATTACCATCCTACCCCCGACCCGCAGTACGTCCGAAACTTAAGAGGGGGCAAAGTTTGTACTTTCCCCAAATTTCAAACAAGCGCGTCCCATTTCTGTTCAAAAAAGCAAAAAACAAGCGCGTCCCAGACCGAAACATGGTTCCCCCACCCGTCTGATTCCCCATTTGCACTCCGTGGGTGCCAAAACTACCTCTCCACCAGCCGCGAAACCCCGGCGTCCTCCGTCCGCCACCCCATCCCACCCATCAACTGCCGCCCTCCTCCATCACGCCGGAGCCGATACCCCGACATCGTCGTCCACCGCAACCTCAACCGCAACGCCCTCCACGGCTTGTAGTTGAAGCCGAGGCCGAGCTATCCGTACCCGAGCTAGTTCAACCACACCGTCCTGCGCCTCACCGCTGCCGCTCCAACTTCGCCACCCTCCACCGCACCGGAGTTGTTCCTCCTACGCCGTCCTTCGCTGCCTTGGATCTGTTTCCCCTCCGCCGACATACGACCACGGCAACACAGTCAAGAATTTGGCCATGGGTTCGTCCAAGTCTGCACCCTCCAGAACATCGGTTTCCCCGGTAAAAAGAAGAAAATCGGCGCGACTTGTTGAGGTGACCACACCGGCAACCGAAAAAGGTACTCCTATTCCCTTATTCGTGCAAATCTTACGTCTCTGCTTGCACGGTATTCATCCCACAGCAGACACTAGTTGACCGCTTCTTCTTGATACTAGATGTTCCTAGTAACTCGCGATGCACAAGGTTTCTCCTCATATACTATTTTACCTTAGCTAGAGGTCCGTTGCCCCCCTGAATTTCAATTTCTGGCCACTTGATTCCCAATTAACGGAAGCATTCCCTGGCGTAACAGGCGCTAGTACGCCTATTACGCCGGGGAAGCAGCGCCTTGGTGTTTATCTTAGGGGCGTGTGCGTCCTAGAGCTACTGACGCCCGATCTGGAGGTCGGCCGGGATTAAAGGGATGGCCTGGGGGCGCTGCCAAGCACGGCGGTGGTGTGAGGTCGATGGGAGGGCGGGGCGGCGGAGGCAGGGGTCTGGGCCGGTGGTCGCTGGCGGTTCGAGAAAGATCGTCAACAGTGACTGGCGGGAGGTAGACGAAGGCCATCTGCTCGTTCCTTATAGATCAGACGGTTCATTAAAAAATCGACTAACCTATTTATTTTCAGTTGACTGTTATCTTAGATATGACTACATGTGGTGGTGTGCTGGAGGAGTACTTGCATTTCCTGTGCTCATATATTACGAAATCATACATAGTAGAATCTAATTTATTTGCCATGCAATGTTGTAGAGCTATCATATGTCTCCTGTCATTTATTTTTCAGCCACCTGCTATCTGCTACTTTTATAGTGCACTAGTTCTGCACACACTTCACCCTTACTCTCACTATTGTGTTTTTATGCAAGGGTATTTCAGACTCTGCTGCCATGAGAGAAGCCAAAAAGAAAAGAGAGAAGTCCCTCCAGTTTGGTGTGCGGGTAGGCAGGACACGTTTCATCGCTATAATGGGTGCAGTGTCAGCAGATGGAGACGGTAAACGTAGCTCTGGAGTTGATGACCTCGCTCGCAATGAACCACCATCCCAGGTGCTTGCTTTAACTTCGCGGTGTCATATGTGGTTGCATGTTCCATATGGTGTCTAGCTTGTATTCGAAAGGCCGAAGTCGGTAAGATAAGGAAAGATATTTTTTACATGAACCACCATCCCGTGAGCACCAGAAGACAAATAGCTAGTCAGGGCACTGGCCGAGCCAGTGACAAGCCCAGCAAAGATAGGCATCACCTGGAAGCCAACTAAAAAGCTGCGATGGTGGCGAAGCAGCCCGCCTCCCACCAGGCTCTCAGGTCCTAGATGATCATGCTCACCACTCCAGCCGGATGTCTAGCTTGTATTGCTTCCAATTTGGTTAAATTGCATCTGCTTAGCTTACACATTATACCTTTGAATATGACATGCCTTTCTGTTTTTGGTACATACTAGTACATCTGTGTATTAACCATGTTCTTACATCAAACTAATGTTCTTGTGTATCCCTCATCAATCACTTATGACGAGGCAGGCAGGCAAGGGGACTACTCCTCATTTAAAGAATGCAGCGTCAGCCTCCCGACATGATTCTCAAGAAACAGAAATGCTAGATGAAGATAGTGAACGTAGCTCTGTAGTTGATTACAGCATTTCCCCTACACTAGCATCGCAGGTGCTTGCTCTAACTTGGCAGCGTGATATGTGGTTGCATGTTGCATATGGTGTCTAGATTGTAATTCTTCCAATCTGGTTAAACTGCATGTGCTAGTCTGCTTAGCTTATACATTATACCTGTTAATGTGACATGCCTTCCTGTATTTAGTACATAGTACATCTGTCTATTAAGCATGTCCTTACATAAAACTATTGTTTTTTTGTATCCCGCATCAATCAACATGACGAGACACCTTTAGTATATGCAGTGCGATATTAGTTGCATCTTTCATATGATTTATAGCATGCGCTGCTTCTAATTTGTTGAAATTCCATTTATGATGGGACGCTTTTAACTTGGCAGAGTCATATTGGTTGCATCTTTCATGTGGTGTCTAGCTTGCATTGCTTCTTATTTGCTGGAATGGTTTCTGCTTAGTTTACACAAACAGTTGTGAACATGCCATGCCGTCCTGTTTTTCGTACATATTCCATCCTGGTATCATGTGTTTGCCTTACATCAAAGTAGTGATTGTCAGTATCATGCATGAATGAGTTCTGAAGAGAGAATTTTATTGCTTTTTCTTGTCGGTTTTACTTGACAATTCAAAATCAATAAAGCGGAAGGAAGTTAGCAAGGCAGCGGATAAAGGTGCTCCTTCCGAACGGAGGGCCTCTACAGTTTCTACTCCTCCACACCCCCAAGATGATTTCCAAGACAACACATGCATAGACACTCAACAAAGCTGTGTTTATGATGAGCACGTCTCCCCTAGTGCAGCATCACCGGTGCTCCCTCTAACTTGGCACTGTTATATGTGGTTGCATGTTATGTGTGATGTCTAGCTTGTATTGCTTCTAATTTTGTTGAATTCCATCTGCTTACTTTACACATTATACTTGAATAAGACACGTGTTCCTGTTTCTAGAACATACAATATCTGTCTATCACACCATGTTCTTACATCAAATTACTACTGTTGTGTAACCTGCAACAATCACTTATCATAAGACACGTTTGACTTCGGAGTGTGATATAGGTTACATCTCACATTCTTTTCTAGCTTGTATTACTAATTTGTTGAAATGGCACTTATGACGAGACAGTTTTAACTTGGTAGAGTGATATTCGTTGCATCTTTCATATGGTGTCTAGCTTTCATTGCTTCTAATTTGTTGAAATGCCTTCTCCTTAGTTTACACATCATAAGCTGTGAATATGCAATGCTGTGAATATGCAATGGCACTAATGACGAGAGACCTCTAACATGGTAGTGTGATGTTGTTTGCATCTTGCATATGATTTATTTCTTGTACTGCTTCACATTTGTTTAAACGCCATTTATGATGAGACACTGTTAACTTGGCAGAGCGATATTTGTAGCATCTTTCATATGGTGTCTACCTTCCATTGCATTGCTTCTAATTTGGTGAAATGTCTTCTTCTTAGTTTACACATCATAGTTCTGGTTATCTCTTCCGTCCTGTTTTTCATACATATTACATCCTCCTATCATGTGGTTGTCTAACATCAAAGTTCAGTTCGTCTGCATCACGCATCAATTTGTTCTGAAGAACTAAATTGTTATTCGTTTTTCTTGTCGGCTTGACTTAACATGGCACAGAGAAAGAGGAAGAAACACAGAATGGCAGGGAATGAGAAGCGGATGAATCCTGCAGATTCTGCTGGTACTGATGGTGCAATAGAAGGTCAAAGTCCAGCAGAAAATTCTACAAACACGGCATCCCATGCTACACGAGTTGCAAAAAAAGACAAACAGAAACAAATAGCTGCCACCAAACAAGCAGAGACAGCCCTAGTTCTTGCAACACCTACCACAGTACTACCAGCTGCACGACGTACTCGTGCGTCAACTGAGCTAGCAGCACGTTCCCAAGCTCCCTTGCCACCTGACACTACTTCCCAAGCACTCTTGACACAAGACGAGTTGGCAATATCAGATGAACCTTGTGAGCTTCAACAGCAAGAAGGTAGTTGCTGGAGTCAAGTTACAGTTGCATGCTTCTTTATATGTAGTCTCACAGTTTGATGTACACTAACACTTCCTATGTTTGTTGTTGGACTAGCACCTAGGCGCAAGAGGAAACAAACATCAGGGATAATGCTCGATAGGTTAACTAAATCTAGAGGAGGAAGAATGGAGATCCGTTTTGAGGCAGGTTTAAAAAGGCCACGTGATGCTACAGAGTCAGCCAAGTTAGTATCAGAGGCAGCGGTTGCTGTTAGGTGTCATGTACGTATCCTCCCAACATGGATTCAGTACAGGAATGACAAAGACGAAACCCAGTTCAACATCTTCCTCGACCATTTATCTGTAAGTATGGTTATGTATGGAAACTAGTAATATCGTCTTGCTCTGTCCAATACTTTCTAGGTTGCTGATAATGAGACTCCCATAATTTTCAACAGATGAGGTTCAAGTTGGATAGCCAAGATGATGCAACCAGACAAGCTTGCACCCATGTTTTCAAGTCTGCTCTGCGACAGTATCGGTATAACTTGAGGAAAACTCACTTTGAAGGCAAGGCTAACAGTGAACTTGCCCAAACATCTCCAGTGGAAAATATATCTGATGAAGACTGGAGAGGCCTCGTTAAACACTGGTCCGATCCGAAGTATCAGGTACATTATATATATGTCATCAGATCACATGTTGAAGTCCTATTTACGCATGTGCCACACAAATCTATCTTCTTGTAGGTGAACTGTTCAAAGAACAAGGCCAACCGTACGAAAGTGAAATTCCAACAGACGACAGGATCTCGTAGCTATATTGCACACTGCGAGGCTCTTGTAATTAGCTGCTGTTTCACTCTTTTCGCTGTACCATATTATCAGATCTATATTGACTTGTTCCAAATGCAGAGGAAAGCCCGCAAGGACCAAAAAGTACCTGAACCAAATGCTGTGGAAATCTTCAAGGACTGTCACACCAGCAAGAAGAAGGGCATGACTACACCAGTCAAAGCCGCTGTTGTAAGTCCTTAATCCTCATGCCTTTTAACTACTACTTACTCTGACTTGTGCCTTGAACTGCATGGTTTGCAGCCAATGTCTATTACTCTTTTCAATTTTATACACAATTGTCTTAGCGTATCATTGCACCTTACAAGGTTTAAAAGAGAGGAGTGATGTTCCTTTGATCTTGACCCGTAATCTAGTTCCGTGCTGGACTTGCCCACACAACGTTACAATTGCCTGTTTGTCTGTTCTCAGTTGTTTTGTGATATGAATGACGTCATACTATGCTTACCGTATTATAAACTTCGTCTCTTTATCCTTAGCCCTCAATACAATGTGAAGAAATAGACAATACATTAGCGATGGTACATGGTCATATGTTTGGAACCTGGTTTTATTATGTACTTTGCAATAAAATACAACTAATATTTTACATGGGTTCACCAGAATAAGTTCTGTATATAGACCAAAGCTATTTTGTTTGGTTTTGCTGCCTCCTTAATATCTTCTGTTCTGGTACTACTAATGTAAAACCTCAACTTTTCAGCGAGCTATGGAAAAAATGGTGGAACCGCCACCTTCTGAAGGTGGCGAGGCAACTATAACCGCAATGTCAGCTCTTGCTGCAGTGGGTCAGTACCTGTCCACTAACAGTGCCAAAAGCACGTTCCTGCGTAATACTGGGTTGGTTGTTAAGGCAATATCGTCCAAACTGCCTCATGATCAAGATATGCAAGCTCAAAGCAATGTTGTATCTGCGCTCCAGACACAAGTCCATTCCCTAACAGAGACCCTTTGTGAAACAAGGAGAAACATTGCTCAATGTCGTCAAGATATGCATGGTTTTGAAACCAGACTATCAGATATTTGCTATGTTGTTCAGGAGCCTAGGGTAAATGAAGGTGAGGGTTATGGTGCTCCATCGGACAATACAACATGAAAACGTAACAGTCAGGTCAAATGAACTGAGCTTCTGAACTTCTGGTGGTGCATTTATCTGCTAGACTGTTAAGTTTTATGCCAACCTTCCTTTTGTTATATAGTTGTAATTTGTTTTGGTGCGATAAAAAATTTATTCTTAATGTGCAGCGACCGCCTGAAGAAAACAGCAAGCCATTTTTGTATAGTGTAGGGTGTTCCCTATATTTGCATTGGTGGCGATCTTTGATGCCGAGTGGATGTAATCTATGCAATCGCCTTAATAGCCTAGCGTTAGTTTCGGCCTTATTTATTTCCTAGTCTTCTTTTTCCTTGGTTTGCTAGTCGCCGCAACTACCATGGGCCATATACGGGCCGTAGGATCCATGGGTCTCCTACGGGCCGTCGATAAATGGGCCTGTAATCGGTGGGCCTGGGGCCGTCGGATAAATGGGTCTACATGGGCCATAATCGGGCGTAATTGATATCGGCCCAGCACAGTAACAGGCCGTTGACAGGCTGTAGGACAGCAAAGGCTTAATTCTGTCACAGGTATAATGGGTCATTAATGGGCCAGAATATAGGACGGGCTGGAAACAGCGCAACGGGTTAACAGGCCAGAAACAGGCCGACTCTTGCCATGGGCCGAATTTGGCCCATTAGGGTAACATGCCAGTAATGGGCCGACTCTTGCCATGGGCCGAATTTGGCCCATTAGTGGAACAGGCCAGTAACGGGCCGACTCTTGCCATGGGCCGAATTTGGCCCATTAGGGGAACAGGCCAGTAACGGGCCGGAAGTAATCGAGGGCCGAAAAGGAGCCCAAGAACGTATGGGCCGTCAATAGGCCGAAAGCTAACATGGGCTGGAAATGGCCCATGTAAATCACGGGCCATTAAAGGGTATAAAGAAAATTACTGTTCATTATGGGCTAGAGTCACCGTGGGCCTTTACCTCGGCTGGCCTATTATGGCACACGAAAATCTTTTGGGCCTTTACCTGGGCCGGCCCATTATGGCCTGCGAAATCTTGTGGGCCTTTAGTTGGGCCAGCCCACTATGGTCCACAAAATCTTGTGGGCCTTTAGCTGGGCCGGCCCATTATGGTCCGCAAAATCTTGTGGGCCTTTAGTTGGGCCAGCCCATTTAAACTTGTTGGGCCGTGCCACATGTCGAGGTATCATAGGCGCCTTCTGTCCAGTTAGTGGATGACATCTGTCCCGACGATGAGCCGACACGTGTTTCCTCTAGCAAATGATGATTTTACACGTGGAAAATCCCCATTGATCGGGGCTGTTAACGGGTTATCGGATCCAAAACCCGACCTGATAGCTTAACGGCGTTCCGTTATGGTGGATGCCACGTGTCGGTCACCCTTGACGAAAGCACTTCTGTGACCCGCGATTTATCGTCATGGAAGCGGACACTTCCGTGATGATAATTTTGGTAATGTCATGGAACACTTCTACGACAGCATAGGTATGCCTATCTTGATTCTATCATAAATTTGTCATGGATGTACATGCATGACAAAAAAGTGACCTACTGTGACCAACACGTATCATCACAGAAGTGTATTTTTTTTGTAGTGACGACAACGGGCCGAATAAAGGCCTTCCCATAAAGGCAAATGTGGTTGCACTGGGAAAACTCGATTTAGTGGCACCATGAACCGATCAACGATATGTTCAAGTTGAGTTATTATCAGGTTTAACTCAAAGTAAAACTAACTGGTGTCATGATATGCCAGGAAAATGTAACCTTACAATATGCAGCACATATCATCGGAAATAAATGGGTCAACCACATCATGTACTAACCATAATCATCAACAACTCATACCCCTTCTCTGGTTATTATTATTCAGCAAACTTAACCATGATGTTAATGATAACCCACAAGTATAGGGGATCGCAACAGTTTTCGGGGGTAGAGTATTCCACCCAAATTTATTGATTCGATAGAAGGGGTGCCAACAAATATTCTCAAATATTAATAGTTGAGTTGTCAATTCAACTGCACCTGAAAGACTTAATATCTGCAGCAAAGTATTTAGTAGCAAAATTAATATGGAAGTAATGATAACGGTGGCAAAAGTAATAGTATTGGTTCTATAGTCATTGTCACAGTGGCAATGGAAAAGTAACTAAGCAAAGATCAATATGTGAAAATCTCATAGGCAATGGATCAGTGATGGATAATTATGTTGGATGCGATTCCTCATGCAACAGTTATAACATAGGGTGACACAGAACTAGCTCCAGTTCATCAATGTAATGTAGGCATGTATTCCAAATATATTCATACGTGCTTATGGAAAAGAACTTGCATGATATCTTTTGTCCTACCCTCCCATGGCATTGGGGTCCTATTGGAAACTAAGGGATATTAAGGCCTCCTTTTAATAGAGTACCAAAACAGAGCATTAACACTTAGTGAATACATGAACTCCTCAAACTAGAGTCATCACCGGGAGTGGTCCCGATTATTGTCACTTCGGGGTTACCGGATCATAACACATAGTAGGTGACTATTGACATGCAAAATAGGATCAAGAACTCATATATATTCATGGAAACATAATTGGTTCAGATCTGTAATCATGGCACTCGGGCCCTAGTGACAAGCATTAAGCATAGCAAATCATAGCAACATCAATCTCAGAACATAGTGGATACTAGGGATCAAACCCTTACAAAACTAACTCGATTACATGATAAATCTTATCCAACCCATCACCGTCCAGAAATCCTACGATGGAATTACTCACGCACGGCGGTGAGCATCATGAAATTGGTGATGGAGGAAGGTTGATGATGACGATGGCGACGGATTTCCCTCTTCGGAGCCCGAAACGGACTCCAGATCAGCCTTCCCGAGAGAGATTAGGGCTTGGCGGCGGCTTCGTATCATAAAACACGATGAATCCTTCTCTCTGATTTTGTTCTCCCCGAACATGAATATATAGAGTTGGAGTTGAGGTCGGTGGAGCCTCAAGGGACCCACGAGACAGGGGGACTTGCCTCCACCCTCATGGACAAGGTGTGGGCCCCTGACGTTGATTCTTTCGTTAGTATTTTTTATATATTCCAGAAATATTCTCTGTGAATGTTCATGTCATTCTGAGAACTTTTGTTTCTGCACGAAAATAACACCATGGCAATTCTGCTGAAAACAGCGTCAGTCCGGGTTAGTTCCATTCAAATCATGCAAGCTAGAGTCCAAAACAAGGTCAAAAGTGTTCGGAAAAGTAGATACGATGGAGAGGTATCAACTCCCCCAAGCTTAAACCTTTGCTTGTCCTCAAGCAATTCATTTGACAAACTGAAAGTGATAAAGAAAAACTTTTACAAACTCTGTTTGATCTTGTTGTTGCAAATATGTAAAGCCAGCATTCAAGTTTTCAGCAAAGCTTATGAACTAACCATATACACAATAACATTTAGGTCTCATGTTTACTCATATCAATGGCATAATCAACTAGCGAGCAATAATAGTAAATCTCGGATGGCAACACTTTCTCAAAACAATCATAATATGATATAACAAGATGGTATCTCGTTAGCCCTTTCTGAGACCGCAAAACATAAATACAGAGCACCTATGAAGATCAAGAACTGACTAAACATTGTAATTCATGGTAAAAGAGATCCAGTCATAGTCATACTCAATGTAAACTAATAGTAATGCATGCAAATGACGGCGGTGCTCTCCAACTGGTGCTTTTTAATAAGAGGATGATGACTCAACATAAAATTAAATAGATATGCCCTTCTCAGAGGGAAGCAGGGACTTGTAGAGGTGTCAGAGCTCGATTTTGAAATAGAGATGAATAATATTTTGAGTGGTATACTTTCATTGTCAACATAACAACCGAGAGATCTTGATATCTTCCATGCTACACACATTATAGGCGGTTCCCAAACAGAATGGTAAAGTTTATACTCCCCTTACCACCAACAAACATTAGTCCATGGCTTGTCCAAAACAACGGGTGCCTCCAACTAACAACAATCCCGGGGGAGTTTTGTTTGCAATTATTTTAATTTAATCATGGGACTGGGAATCCTAGTTACGAGCCATTTTCTCGTGCATGAGGAGCGGAGTCCACTCCTCTTGAGAATAACCCGCCTAGCATGGAAGATATGGACAACCCTAGTTGATACATGAGCTATTCGAGCATAGAAAACAGAATTTAATTTGAAGGTTTAGAGTTTGGCACATAAAAATTTACTTGGAACGGCAGGTAGATACGGCATATAGGAAGGTATGGTGGACTCATATGGAATAACTTTTGGGGTTTATGGAAGTGGATGAACAAGCAGTATTCCCGCTTAGTACAAGTGAGGGCTAGAAAGAGACTGGGAAGCGACCATCTAGAGAGCGACAACAGTCATGAACATGCATTAAAATTAATCAACACTGAGTGCAAGCATGAGTAGGATATAATTCACCATGAACATAAATATCGTGGAGGATATGTTGATTTTGTTTCAACTACATGCATTAACATGTGCCAAGTCAAGCCACTTGAATCATTCAAAGGAGGATACCACCCTATCATACCACATCACAACCATTTTAATAGCATGTTGGCACACAAGGTAAACCATTATAAACTCCTAGCTAATTAAGCATGGCATGAGCAACTATAATCTCTAATTGTCATTGCAAACATGTTTCATTCATAATAGGCTGAATCAGGAACGATGAACTAATCATATTTACAAAAACAAGATAGGTCGAGTTCATACTAGCTTCTCTCATCTCAATCAGTTCATCATATATCGTCATTATTGCCTTTCACTTGCACGACCTGAATGGTGCGGATAATAATAATAGTGCATGTGCATTGGACTAAGCTGGAATCTGAAAGCATTCAATACAAGGGAGAAGACAAGGTAATATGGGCTCTTTGTCAGATCAACAATAATGCATATGAGAGCTACTGAACATTTTCATCATGCTCTTCTCCTATCGACCCCCAAAGAAAAGAAAAGAAAAGAAAAGAAAAAGGAAATAAACTATTTACATAGGAAAGCTCCCAACAAGCAAAAGAAGAACAAGAAATCTTTTTGGGTTTTCTTTTAGTTAATACTACTATAAGCATGGAAAGTAAACTAGCTAAAAGCTACAACTAATTTTTTTGTTTTTCTTAAGGTTTTTCAAACACACAAGAAGAAGGCTTAAAAAGAAAATAAACTAGCATGGATGATACAATGAAAAAGTATGAGCACCGACAACTGGCATGTGTGTGTGAACATGAATGTAATGTCGGTGAGGAATATGTACTCCCCCAAGATTAGGCTTTTGGCCTAAGTTGGTCTATGGCTAGGGCTGGCCTAGTGGATATGCAAAGTTGTAGCTGGGGTCGTACTGAGATGCATCAGCTACTGCCTGACGAGCTGCAGCTTGGAGGTGAGCTGCCTCCGTCCTCCTCTCGTACTCGTTCGCCTCCTCCCGGGTTATAACATATCTCCTTTTTTCCCGAAAGTCAAAGAAAGTAGGAGCAGGGAGAGCAACATGGACGGTGCGCCGTCTGTCAAAGATTAGTTGGTACTGGAGGAATTTTTCATTCCTCTCAACAAGCTGATGGTGAACCATAGCATTATAATCTAGATAAGCAGGAGGTAACTCAATATCATTTCCATGTATTGGTATATCAAGATAGTTAGCTACACGGGTTGCATAAATTCCACTAAACAAATCTCCACTTATACTGTTGTAATGCAACCTACGTGCAACAATAGCCCCCAAGTTATATTGTTTATCACCTAATACCGCACTCTTGAGGACACCAAGATCTGGAACGCACATGTGACAAGCCTCATATTTCCCGTTAATGCATCTACCAATGAAGAGAGAAAAATAATGTATGGAAGGGAAATGAATGCTCCCTATGGTAGCTTGTGTGATTTCCGTAGATTCCCCGACAGTATTAATACTGGCAAGAAAGTCTTTATATTCAGATTTGCGAGGTTTGACTAACATTGCCCCGGTGCGGGAATTTACAAGCAGTATTAAAATCTTCTAGGTCCATGGTATATGATTTATCATATAGATCAAACAAACAGTGGTGATTCCGAGATGAAATTAAACCTCTCACAATAATAGTTAATAGAGTATTGCCGGATATCTGATGAAGCTCTCAGTCGACATACGCACATAGCATCAAATTCATCTTGATGCCTGCTTGATCATAATCCTCGACCCATTCACAGGCCGACTTGGCTTCTTGGTAGTTATGGTGCTCCGTATCAGGCTTTCCTTGCTTCCTGAGAACCCCTTAAAAATCCTCTCATTCTTCCTCTGAAAATTCTGAGAATTTTTAGTGAACTTAAAATAAAAGTGAACCAAACTCAACAAAGATTGATAGCAACTACTCCTACAAGTGCCTAAGGCTATATCATGCATTAAACTACTTTGACCACATAAATTTGACATGCAAGCTCAAGAACGGGGGTCACCTAAGCAGCAAAAAATTTGCAATAAAAAAGCACTAGAACAAAAACTAATTGGACCATTGGAGGAGTCACATACCAAAGAACAATCCCCCGAAGTAGTTTTGTGAATGAAGCTTTGAGCAAGGAGATCAAAAATGGCAGCAAGATGAGCTAGAACTCGGGTTTGAGCTGGTGGATGATTTTTCTGGAGGAAGATAGAGTGTGTGGGTGCAAGAATAAGTGGAGGGGGCCCACGTGGGGTCCACGAGGCAGGGGGCGCGCCCCAGGGGGGGTGGGTGCGCCCTGGACCCTCGTGGCCAGGTGGTGAGGCCCCCTAGTGTGTTCTCAATGCCAATAATTCTTAAATATTCTAAAAAATCATATAAAATTTTCAAGGCATTTGGAGAACTTTTATTTTCAGGGTATTTTTTTATTGCTATGATAATTTAGAAAACAGACAGAAAATACTAGTTTTGCTTTATTTAATCTAAATAATAGAAAGTAAATAGAGGGTACAGAGAGTTGTGCTTTCTAACTTCATCCATCTCATGCTCATCAAAAGGAATCCACTAACAAGGTTGATCAAGTCTTGTTAACAAACTCTTTTCGAATCACATGAAACCAGAGAATTTTCGAATAACACTAGGTTACCTCAACGGGGATATGCACATCCCCAACAATAAGAATATCATATTTCTTCTAGACAGTAGGAAGAGGGAATTCAAAACCTCCAATAGTAATCTTTGGAATTTTTCCAATAGAATTGATAATGTGGACTTGAGGTTGTTTCCTCGGAAAGTGTACCGTATGCTCATTACCATTAACATGAAAAGTGACATTGCCTTTGTTGCAATCAGTATCAGTCCCTGCAGTATTCAAAAAGGGTCTACCAAGGATAATCGACATACTATCGTCCTTGGGAATATCAAGGATAACAAAGTCTGTTAAAATAGTAACGTTTGCAACCACAACAGGGACATCCTCACAAATACCGACGGGTATAGTAGTTGATTTATCAGCCATTTGCAAAGAAATCTTAGTAGGTGTCAACTTATTCAAATCAAGTCTACGAAATAAAGAGAGAGGCATAACACTAACGCCGGCTCCAAGATCACATAAGGCAGTTTTAACATAGTTTCTTTTAATGGAGCATGGTATAGTTGGTACTCCGGGATCTCCTAGTTTGTTTGGTATTCCACCTTTAAAAGTATAATTAGCAAGCATGGTGGAATTTTAGCTTTCGGTATCTTTGTTTTATTTGTAACAATATCTTTCATGTAGTTAGCATAAGGATTCATTTTAAGCATACCAGTCAAACGCGTACGCAAAAAGATAGGTCTAATCATTTCAGAAAAGCGCTGAAAATCCTCATCATCCTTTTTCTTGGATGGTTTTGGAGGAAAAGGCATGGGTTTCTGAACCCATGGTTCTCTTTCTTTACCGTGCTTCCTAGCAACAAAGTCTCTCTTTTCAAAACGTTGATTCTTTGATTGTGGGTTATCAAGATCAACAATCTCTACATCATTGTTATTGCTAGGTTGAGCATCAACATGAACATCACCATTAATATTATCACTAGGTTCATGTTCATTACCAGATTGTGTTTCAGCATCATAAATAGAAATATCTTTGGGATTCTCAAGTGTGTCAACAACAGGTTCACTAGAAGCATGCAAAGTCCTATGATTTTTCTTTTTCTTCTTTTTAGAAGAACTAGGTGCATCAACATTAGTTCTCTGAGAATCTTGCTCAATTATCTTGGGGTGGCCCTCAGGATACAAAGGTTCCTGAGTCATTTTACCCCCTCTAGTCACAACTCTAACAACATTATGATTTTTCTTATTATTTAATTCATTGAGCAAATCATTCTGAGCTTTAAGTACTTGTTCTACTTGAGTGGTAACCATAGAAGCATGTTTACTAATAAGTTTAAGTTCACCTTTAACTCTAGACATATAATCACTCAAGTGTTTAATCATATAAGCATTGTGTTTCAATTTTCTACCAACATAAGCATTGAAGTCTTCTTGTTTAACCATAAAATTATCAAACTCATCCAAGCATTAGCTAGCAAACTTATAAGAGGAATATCACCTTCATCAAATCTATAGAGAGAATTTACCTTTACTACCTGTGTCGGGTTATCAAGACCATTTCAAGGGATTAATTTTCTTCAATAGGTGGTAAATTCTTAACATCTTCAGCTTTAATACCTTTTTCTTTCATAGATTTCTTTGCCTCTTGCATATCTTCAGGACTGAGAAATAGAATACCCCTTTTCTTCGGAGTTGGCTTAGGAGTTGGTTCAGGAAGTGTCCAATTATTTTCATTAGTCAACATATTATTCAATAGCAATTCAGCTTGATCAACAGTTCTTTCCCTGAAAACACAACCAGCACAACTATCCAGGTGGTCTCTGGAAGCATCGGTTAGTCCATTATAAAAGATATCAAGTATTTCATTTTTCTTGAGAGGATGATCAGGCAAAGCATTAAGTAATTGGAGAAGCCTCCCCCAAGCTTGTGGGAGACTCTCTTCTTCAATTTGCACAAATTATATATTTCCCTTAAGGCAGCTTGTTTCTTATGAGCGGGGAAATATTTAGCAGAGAAGTAATAAATCATATCCTCAGGACTACGCACACAACTAGGATCAAGAGAATTAAACCATGTTTTAGCATCACCCTTTAATGAGAATGGAAATAACTTAAGGATAAAGTAATAGTGAGTTTTCTCATCATTAGTGAACATGGTAGCTATATCATTTAATTTAGTAAGATGTGCCACGTCAGTTTTAGATTCATAGCCATAAAAAGGATTAGATTCAACCAAAGTAATTAACTCAGGATCGACAGAGAAATCATAATCCTTATCAAAGATACAGATAGGTGAAGTAGCAAAAGCAGGGTCATGCTTCATTCTAGCATTCAAGTATTTTTTTCCAGCTTAGCTAACAATTTCTTAAGATCATATCTATCATGGCAAGCTAAAAAGTCTCTAGCAATTTCTTCATCCATAACATAACCCTCGGGCACAACAGGCAATTCATATCTAGGGGGAGAATCTTCATAATCACTTTCATCAATATTATCAGTTTCAATAATTTCATTCTCTCTAACCCTAGCAAGTTGTTCATCAAGAAATTCACCTAGTGGCATAGTATTATCAAGAATAGAAGTAGTTTCATCATAAGCATCATGCAAAGTAGAAGTGGAGTCATTGATAACATGCGACATATCAGAATGAATAGCATGAGTAGGTGTCGCAAGTTTACTCATAATAGAAGGTGAATCAAGTGTATAGCTAGATGGCAGTTCCTTACCTCCCCTCATAGTTGAGGGATAAATCTTGGTTCTTTCATCTTTAAAGTTCTTCGTAGTGACCAACTGATATAAATCCCAAGTGACTCAAAGAATAGAGCTATGCTCCCTGGCAACGGAGCCAAAAAATAGTCTTGATAACCCACAAGTATAGGGGATCACAATAGTTTTCGAGGGTCGAGTATTCAACCCAAATTTATTGATTCAACACAAGGGGAGCCAAAGAATATTCTCAAGTATTAACAGTTGAGTTGTCAATTCAACCGCACCTGAAAGACTTAATATCTGCAGCAAAGTATTTAGTAGCAAAAGTAATATGGAAGTAACAATAACGGTGGCAAAAGTAATAGTATTGGTTCTGTAGTGATTGTAATAGTGGCAATGGAAAAGTAACTAAGCAAAGATCAATATGTGAAAAGCTCGTAGGCAATGGATCAGTGATGGATAATTATGTCAGATACAATTCCTCATGCAACAGTTATAACATAGGGTGACACAGAACTAGCTCCAGTTCATCAATGTAATGTAGGCATGTATTCCGAATATAGTCATACATGCTTATGGAAAAGAACTTGAATGACATCTTTTGTCCTACCCTCCCGTGGCAGCGGGGTCCTATTGGAAACTAAGGGATATTAAGGCCTCCTTTTAATAGAGTATCGGAACAAAGCATTAACACTTAGTTAATACATGAACTCCTCAAACTATAGTCATCACCGGGAGTGGTCCCGGTTATTGTTACTTCGGGGTTATCGGATCATAATACATAGTAGGTGACTATTGACTTGCAAAATAGGATCAAGAACTCACATATATTCATGGAAACATAATAGGTTCATATCTGAAATCATGGCAGTCGGGCCCAAGTGACAAGCATTCAGCATAGCAAAGTCATAGCAACATCAATCTCAGAACATAGTGGATACTAGGGATCAAACCCTAACAACACTAACTCGATTGCCTGATAAGTCTCATCCAACCCATCACCGTCCAACAAGCCTACGATGGAATTACTCACGCACGGTGGTGATCATCATGAAATTGGTGATGGAGGAAGGTTGATGATGACGATGGCGATGGATTCCCCTCTCTGGAGCCCCGAACGGACTCCAGATCAGCCCTCCCGAGAGAGATTAGGGCTTGGCAGCGGCTCTGTATCGTAAAACGCAATGAATCCTTCTCTCTGATTTTTTTCACCCCGAACATTAATATATAGAGTTGGAGTTGAGGTCGGTGGAGCCTCAGGGGGCCCACGAGATAGGGGGGCGCGCCCCCACCCTCATGGACAGGGTGTGGGCCCCCTGACGTTGATTCTTTTTCCATTATTTTTTATATATTCCAAAAATATTCTCTGTGAAGTTTCAAGTCATTCCGAGAACTTTTGTTTCTGCACAAAAATAACACCACGGCAATTCTGCTGAAAACAACGTCCGTTCGGGTTAGTTCCATTCAAATCATGCAAGTTAGAGTCCAAAACAAGGTCAAATGTATTTGGAAAAGTAGATACGATGGAGACGTATCATTAACTTAATAGAATTCATTTTCTCACTTAAGAAAACATTAAGCAAACTAACCTTTTTCCATAGTCATTTTATTTCTACACAACCCAATATTACTTCTACTGACTTAAACTAACTTAGTTACTTTCAAACTACTGTAAACTAGACAAGCTTTCAACAGAATAAATTATCATTGAAGTGATTAAAATGCATGAACTAAATCATTTATTCAAGTTGGAAAATCACAAATATTGCAATGGCACCATGAAAATGTTGTTGTGGCTTGCCTTGGTGCAGATGAGGTTCACACTCCTCCTAGTGATCGTCAAGACAAGCTTCACCTTCTGAAAATATATAAAAACAGAGAAATAAAATATCAAGAAATACTCTGAAAATCACCAAAGAATCTAGGCACCAGAGATTAAAATCTCATTTTTGGTGAGCTGCTAGATCTTTTTACTAAGAACACAATGCAAAAAGAATCACTTCATTTGGACTTATGGTTAAAGAGTTGTGGCTGTTTGAAGTTCTTTGGATAATTTGAATTGATTTTAACTAAAAACAGAAACTGGGAGGGGGTGACGTCGAAGACATAAACCCGCAGGGTGCCACCACTCATACCGCTTCGGGTGCGGCCTGTGTGGCTGACAGCGGGCCCTAGTGGTCAGGTGCGAGGGGGAGAGATAGAAACAGAGCACAGCGAGGCTTCGCCGGAGCTCACGTCGGCGAGGAGGGCTCCTTGGATAGATCCTGAGGGATAGAATGTGAGAGGAGATCAAGGCACACCTGCCCGTACCCATAGAATAGCTAGGGGTGGTCGGACGACGTCAGAACAAGCTTCTCCAGCGGCGGCAGAGAGCCGAGGTCGCTAGAGTTGGAGATGACAGCGATGAGAGGCTGCACCAGGGGCTCCAACTGGGTTGGACGACAGCAGTGAAGCACTACAGAGGCTCAGGAAGAGTGGCTCGAGCTTGGGAGGGGCTGGAACGGTGGGGGCAAACCGCGGGGGACGCCGGCGAGCATGAGCTCGGGGACGGCGACCCGAGGTCTGCTTGTCCGGGCTGCGGCTTTCTACTGTGTTGTGGAGCATGTGTGGTGAGTTGGTGATGCTCGAGGAGGCGGGGGAGGGCTATATTTATAGGCAAGCGAGGTGAGGGGATCGGGCTCCGCCTAAGGGCTTCTGGACACGGCGCTCAGCGACGAACAACGTCAGTGAGAGGGGAAGAAGGCGACGCAGTTCACGCGGGCACTGTGGGAGGGTGGAGACAAGCACAGGAATGGGGGTGGCGACGAGCATGGTGGCGCGGTGCACTATTTGGCTGGCCGGGTCGCGCCCGTGCTTGCTTTGGCGAGCACCGACGTCGGCGAGCGCTGAGAGGGACTTAAGTGGGTCCAGACGACGATGGTGGCGAGGTTTGGCAAGGTGCGCAGCTGGGGAAGCGAGCACACGATGAACAGAGCGCTCGGAGGCGTCCAGAGCGCGTCGACTAGCACGTTGGCATCATGCACACGCGTGGTCACCATGCGAACTCTGGCATAGAGCCCTGGATTGCCATAAATTCATGTCTGGCGTGTAGTCCTTAGTGGTTTGGGTCGTTCCAATGCTTTGAGTCGAGCCCAGGTGCTGTAAGTGAGTGTTTTACTTCCTGGAAAGTTTCTGGGCAGTAACTTTGGGAGTTAACTGTGGTCAAACTAGTAAGAGTTGACGGCTGAGCTTTGGGGTTTAGCAATCACTTAGGAAGGTAGTGATGCTCAACAAAATTCAGCAGCATTGGATCAAGGAAAATGGTACTTGCTGTAGAAACTGGTTTTTCTGACTAGAACAGAAAAGATTTTCTATAGCAAAAATATTCCAAAAAGTGATGTTATATTTTTTCTCAGGAAGGTGCCCTAGGGTTCAGAGAATATTTGGGAATTTTCTCAGATTTTTGTGGGCAAGAAAAATAGGGGTTACTTTGGAGCACATGTTGCTGATTAGGGTTTTAGAGGAGGAAATGAATATTTTTCATTTAAGAAAAATATTCCTAAGATTATTTTGGGATTAACCACAGAAGAAATGATGGTTTGGGGAGAGGCGAGCAACTTGGGTGAAAATCAAGGTTATGCCCAAGTGTTTAAGTCCAACTGAAATGATTCAAAAACCCAAATTCAAATAAAAGGCAAATAAAAATTAGAAAAGAAGAGGGGGCAAAAACCAGGCTGTCACAAAGCAACAGTACCAGCGACCCTAGCACCTCCGAAGCCAAGGATGGCAACAGAAGGCCACGATGTAACAAACACAAGCGTCGGAATAAAAAATGAAGAAACTGAAGATACAACAGTTAATGCCGGATACAGTGGCTCTAAGCCCGGTCAACGGAAGAAGCCATTCAAAGGAAATAAGGACGGGCCATCTAATTTGGAGAAAATACTCGACCGACCTTGCCAGATTCACGACACCCTCGACAAGCCTGCCAATCATTCCAACAAAAACTGTTGGGTCTTTAAACAGGCCGGTAAGTTAAATACCGAACATAAGGGGAAAGGGTCGCCAAGCGAGGACGATGATGAGCCCCGCCCACCGAACACTGGGGGACAGAAGAAATTTCCCCCTGAGGTGAAAACAGTGAATATGATATATGTCACACATATCCCCAAGAGGGAGGACAAGCACACACTAAGGGACGTCTAGGCCGTAGAGCCCGTCGCCCCCAAATTCAACCCATGTCGGCTTGCCCGATCACCTTCGATCGCAGGGACCACCGGACGAGTATCTGTCATGGAGGTTCGGCAGCACTAGTCCTCGATCCAATCATTGATGGATACCATCTCACCTGAGTCCTTATGGACTAACAGTAGCAGTCTTAACCTGATCTATCAAGACACTTTCCGTAAAATGGGTATTGACCCGTCAAATCAAGCTCAGTAACACAACCTTTAAAGGAGTGATACCCGACGTAGAGGCTCGCTACACGGGTTCATTAACATTGTAAATAGTCATGGGTTCACTGGATAACTTCCGAAGCGAAGACTTGATCTTCGACATTGTCCCCTTTCGCAGTGGTTATCACGCACTGCTCGGACGAACCGACTTCGCCCGTTTCAATGAAGTCCCGCACTACGCTTACTTAAAACTCAAAATGGCCGGACTGCATGGTGTTAACACAGTCAATGGAAACATGGAGCGCTCCCTCCGTATGGAGGAGCACACCGCGACCCTCACAGCAGAAGTGCAGAGTAGCCTCATCAAGCTGAACACTTCATCGGCCATTGATGTCTAGTACACAACCTTCTTCTTGTAGACGTAGTTGGGCCTCCAGGTGTAGAGGTTTGTCGGTCAGTAGCAAATTTCCCTCAAGTGGATGACCTAAGGTTTATCAATCCGTGGGAGGCGTAGGATGAAGATGGTCTCTCTCAAACAACCATGCAACCAAATAACAAAGAGTCTCTTGTGTCCCCAACACACCCAATACAATGCTAAATTGTATAGGTGCACTAGTTCGGCGATGAGATGGTGATAAAAGTGCAATATGGATGGTAGATAAAGGTTTTTGTAATTTGAAAATATAAAAACAGCAAGGTAAGTAATGATAAAAGTGAGAAAATGGTATTGCAATGCGTTGAAACAAGGCCTAGGGTTCATACTATCACTAGTGCAAGTTCTCTCAACAATAATAACATAATTGGATCATATAACTATCCCTCAACATGCAACAAAGAGTCACTCCAAAGTCACTAATAGCGGAGAACAAACGAAGAGATTATTGTAGGGTACGAAACCACCTCAAAGTTATTCTTTCTAATCGATCCATTCAAGAGTTCGTACTAGAATAACACCTTAAGACACAAATCAACCAAAACTGTAATGTCACCTAGATACTCCAATGTCACCTCAAGTATCCGTGGGTATGATTATACGATATGCATCACACAATCTTAGATTCATCTATTCAACCGACACAAAGAACTTCAAAGAGTGCCCCAAAGTTTCCACCGAAGAGTCAAGACGAAAACGTGTACCAACCCCTATGCATAAGTTCACGAGGTCATGATACTCGCAAGTTGATCACCAAAACATACATCAAGTGGATCACGTGATATCCCATTGTCACCACAGATAAGCACATGCAAGACATACAGCAAGTGTTCTCAATTCCTTAAAGACTCAATCCGATAAGATAACTTCAAAGGGAAAACTCAATCCATTACAAGAGAGTAGAGGGCAAGAAACATCATAAGATCCAACTGTAATAGCAAAGCTCGCGATACATCAAGATCGTGCCAAATCAAGAACACGAGAGAGAGAGAGAGAGAGAGAGATCAAACACATAGCTACTGGTACATACCCTCAGCCCCGAGGGTGAACTACTTCCTCCTCATCATGGAGAGTGCCGGGATGATGAAGATGGCCACCGGAGAGGGATTCCCCCCCTTCGGCAGGGTGCCGGAACGAATCTAGATTGGTTTTCGGTGGCTACGGAGGCTTCTGGCGGCGGAACTCCCGATCTAGGTTTCTTTCTCGAAGTTTTGGGTTATATAAGACGTGCTGGAGTCGGGAACAAGGCAGGGGGCGTCTACGGGCTGTCCACGAGGCAGGGAGGCATGCCCAGGGGGTGGGTGCGCCCCCACCCTCGTGGGAAGCCCGGGACTCTTCTAGCCCAACTCTTTTACTCCATGTCCTTCTTCTGGTCCAAAAATTAGTTCCGTTAAGTTTCAGGTCAATTGGACTCCGTTTTGTTTTCCTTTTCCGTGATACTCAAAAACAAGGAAAAAACAGAAACTGGCACTAGGCTCTAGGTTGATAGGTTAGTCCCAAAAATCATATAAAATAGCATATAAATGCATATAAAACATCCAAGGTGGATAATATAATAGCATGGAACAATAAAAAATTATAGATACATTGGAGACGTATCAAGCATCCCCAAGCTTAATTCCTGCTCGTCCTCGAGTAGGTAAATGGTAAAAACAGAATTTTTGATGTGGAATGCTACCTAACATATTTATCCATGTAATTCTCTTTATTGTGGCAAGAATATTCACGTCCATAAGATTCAAGACAAAATTTTAGTATTGACATAAAAATAATAATACTTCAAGCATACTAACTAAGCAATTATGTCTTCTCAAAATAATATGGCCAAAGAAAGTTATCCCTACAAAATCATATAGTCTGGCTATGCTCTATCTTCACCACACAAAATATTTAAATCATGCACAACCCCGATGACAAGCCAAGCAATTGTTTCATACTTTTGATGTTCTCAAACTTTTTCAATCTTCACGCAATATATGAGCATGAGCCATGGATATAGAACTATAGGTGGAATAGAATGGTGGTTGTGGAGAAGAAAAAAAGGAGAAGGTAGTCTCACATCACCCATGCGTATCAATGGGCTATGGAGAAGCCCATTAATAGATATCAATGTGAGTGAGTAGGGATTTCCATGCAACGGATGCACTAGAGCTATAAGTGTATGAAAGCTCAACAAAATAAACTAAGTGGGTGTGCATCCAACTCTCTTGCTCACGAAGACCTAGGGCATTTTGAGGAAGCCCATCATTGGAATATACAAGCCAAGTTTTATAATGAAAGATCCCCACTAGTATATGAAAGTGACAACATAGGAGACTCTCTATCATGAAGATCATGGTGCTACTTTGAAGCACAAGTGCGGCAAAAGGATAGTAGCATTGCCCCTTCTCTCTTTTTCTCTCATCTTTTTGGGCCTTCTCTTTTTTATGGCCTCTTTTCTTCTTTTATTTTTTTATTTTTTGTCCGAAGTCTCATCCCGACTTGTGGGGGAATCACAGTCTCCATCATTCTTTCCTCACATGGGACAATGCTCTAATAATGATGATCATCACACTTTTATTTACTTACATCTCGAGAATTACAACTCAATACTTAGAACAAAATATGACTCTATATGAATGCCTCCGGCGGTGTACCGGGATGTGCAATGACTCATGAGTGAAATGTATGAAAGAATTATGAACAGTGGCTTTGCCACAAATACGATGTCAACTACATGATCATGCAAAGCAATATGACAATGATGAAGCGTGTCATAATAAAAGGAACAGTGGAAAGTTGCATGGCAATATATCGCGGAATGGCTATGGAAATGCCATAATAGGTAGGTATGGTGGCTGTTTTGAGGAAGGTATATGTTGGGTGAGGGAGTCCTGGATTAGGGGGTCTTCGGACAGCGGGACTATATCCTTTGGCCGGACTGTTGGACTATGAAGATACAAGGTTGAAGACTTCGTCCCGTGTCCGGATGGGACTCTACTTGGCGTGGAAGGCAAGCTAGGCAATACGGATATGTATATCTCCTCCTTTGTAACCGACCTTGTGTAACCCTAACCCCTCTTCGGTGTCTATATAAACCGGAGGGTTTTAGTCCGTAGGACAACATACAATCATACCATAGGCTAGCTTCTAGGGTTTATCCTCTCTGATCTCGTGGTAGATCAACTCTTGTACTACTCATATTATCAATAACAATCAAGCAGAACATAGGGTATTACCTCCATCAAGAGGGCCCGAACCTGGGTAAACATCGTGTCCCCTGCCTCCTGTTACCATCCGCCTTAGACACACAGTTCGGGATCCCGTACCCGATATCCGCCGGTTTTGACACCAACATTGGTGCTTTCATTGAGAGTTCCACTGTGCCGTCACCATAAGGCTCGATGGCTCCTTCGATCATCGGTAACGATGCGGTCCAGGGTGAGGTCTTCCTCCCCGGACAGATCTTCGTATTCGGCGGCTTCGCACTGCGGGCCAATTTGCTTGGCCATCTGGAGTAGATCGAGAGCTACGCCCCTGTCCATCAGGTCAGATTTGGAAACTTGAACTACATGGTCGACATCCGTGGAGACTTGATATTCGACGGATTCGAGCCCATGTCGGACACACCGCACACTCGCGACAAGCATGACGTAACTCTGCCGTCGGATAATGTTCGGGAGATCGCGTCCGCAACTACTCCGGGCTTTAATTCGGAGCAAGTCGCACCATCCGATAGCGGAGGGATGGACCCCGCCATGGAGGCTGCACTCTCTATGGCAATAGAGCCGGATACTGACTTCACCACTTACGAGAGCTGTGTCGCGAAACCACTGGATTCATCTCCGGCCACGGGCTTCGAGCCGTTCACCTCCGCGGATATCTTTCAGCACTCACCTTTTGGAGATGTACTAAATTTATTAAGGTCTCTCTCCCTGTCAGGAGAACCTTGGCCGACGGACGACGAAGAAATTCGCTGCCCACCCACCACCCACTTAGTAGCCACTACCGACGACTTAACCGACATGCTTGACTTCGACTCCGAAGACATCGAAGGTATGGACGATGATGCAAGAGACGAACTGGAACCACCGCCCACAGGGCGATGGACCACCACCTCATTACATGACATATACATGGTGGATATACCCAGAGAGGGCACTGGCGAAGAGACAGCGGAGGATGCACCCTCCAAGCAACCCAAGCGCCGACGTTAGCGGCGCCGCTCTAAGTCCCGTCATAGCAAAAACATCGATAACAGCGCAAGAGGAAATAATAGCCCACTCGACTCTGGAAGAAATGCCAACTGCGCCACCCCGGTGGCAGAGCACGATCAAGATGCAAATTGCAAACATAGTACGGATCCGATGTCTGAACACGATGACGCCAAGGATAAACCTCATCAAACCCCGTCGGGGGACAAAAACAGTCCGGATGAAGATGCACACATCATCCCGGAGACGCACCTGGAGCAAGAGAACCTCCGCAGAAGGCTTATTGCCACAGCGAGGAGCCTGAAGAAACATAAGCAAAGGCTTAAGGCTGCACAAGATACGCTCAACAGCAGGTGGAACAAAGTAACAAAGTATGGTGGAAGTTACCACACAAATAGCTATCCAAAGCGCAAGCTATTACCGGAATTCGACGATGAGGCCTTAGAGCCCACATAGCCGAAGAATGATATGGCTAGCCGGCCGGATCCACCACCTTGTGAGCATGATAGAGCGACTAACAAGGTCGCGCATAAGTCAACACACGATCTACGTGAGAACTTATGCCAAAAATCTGGCGCGACCAGATCCATCTACGGATCTAGGAAGCGCGCATTGGTACAAAAACAAAACCGAATACTACAACCGTCCGAACACCATGGCACATCCCAATATAGGGGTGCCGCACACCCCCTATGTTTCACTGATGAGGTGCTGGATCACGAATTCCGAGAGGGATTCTAACTGGTGAACATAGAGGCGTATGACGGGACCACAGACCCTGGAGTCTGGATAGAGGACTTTATCCTCCATATTCATATGGATCATGGAGACGATCCCCATTCCATCAAATACTTGCCCCTCAAGCTCAAAGGGCCAGCTCGACACTGGCTGAAAAGCCTCCCCGAAAACTCAACTGGAACTTGGGAGGAGCTCGAGGACGCTTTTCGGGCTAATTTTCAAGGGACTTATGTCCGACCTCCGGATGCAGACGATTTAAGTCATATAATCGAACAGTCCAAAGAGTCCGCCCGAAAGCTTTGGAATAGGTTCCTCACCAAGAAGAACCAAATGGTCGACTGTCCGGACGCCGAAGCCTTAGCAACTTTCAAACACAGTGTCCGAGACGAATGGCTCGCCAGACACCTTGGCCAAGAAAAACCGAGAAAAATGGTAGCCCTAACAAGCCTCATGACCCGCTTTTGTGCGGGCGAGGACAGCTGGTTGGCCCGTAGCAACACTAGCGACCCAAGCACATCCGAAGTCAGGGGTGGCAATGGCAAACCACGACGCAACAAAAACAAGCGTCGAAATAAGGAAGGTAGCCCAGATAACACGACGGTAAACGCCGGATTCAAGGGCTCTCGACCAGGTCAGCCGAAAAAGCCTTTCAGAGGCAGCAGAGAAGGACAATCTGGCCTAAACAAAATTCTTGACAAACTCTGTAAGATTCATGGAACCCAAGACAAACCTGCAAATCATACCCACAGAGAATGTTGGGTCTTCAAGTAGGTCGATAAGCTAAACGCCGAACACAAAGGGGAAGAGACACCAAGCGAAGACGAGGATGAACCTCGCCAGCAAAGCACCGGAGGACAGAAAAAGTTCCCACCGGAGGTTAAAACAGTAAACGCAATCCATGTGACAAAGAGGAGAAGCAAGAATGCACTCCGATGCACACAAGCCATAGAGCCCGACACCCCTAGGTTCAACCCCTGGTTGGCCTGCCCGATCACTTTTGATCGTACAGATCACGATACAAATATTCGGCATGAAGGACTGGCGGCCTTGGTGTTAGACCCAATCATAAATGGGTACCATTTCACACGAGTCCTCATGGACGGCGGCAGTGATCTAAACCTGATATATCAGGACACAGTCCGCAAAATGGGGATAGACCCGACACAAATAAGCCATAGTAATACTACCTTCAAGGGAGTAATACCAAGTCAAGAGGCCCGCTATACGGGCTCTCTACTACTAGAGGTGGTATTCGGTTCTCCTGATAACTTCCGAAGCGAAAGGCTAACTTTTCACATCGCTCCACTCCGAAGTGATTATCAAGCACTACTCGAAAGGGTGGCTTTCACTCGTTTTAATGCAATACCGCATTATGCTTTTCTCAAGCTCAAAATGCCGGGTCCACGTGGCATCATCTCAGTTAGCAGAAATACCAAACGTTTTTATGTACGGAAGAGGATGCGGCGGCTCTAACAGCCGCAAACTAGACCACCTCACCAACCAAAAAAAATGGCAGGTCGTCAAGACCACGGACACGGTTAGACGAGTCCGGCATTCCATCACATATACATAACATGGGTTTGATGATCAAACCCTCATAAACGATACCAGGGGCTTCCCGCATGTATTCAGGGCCAGCCCGGCTCAACTTGGTTTCTCTTGAATTTTGATAGTTCATTTATAGCAACCAATTCTTCTTTTTGGCACGGCAACTTTCACCTAAGTTCTTCCCTTTTACAGATGACAATCATGCTACACCCATCCAGGACACGGCACAACGGTGACACAGGCATAGACGTGCAGCAGGGACCCACCCAAAGGTTTCTTTTTAGATTAAGACCTTGCATAAACCTTTTTTACTGTCTCTTGTTGCTCACATCCTCCGGATACTCCACACAACCGAGAAGGATGCCGGTGTTAATGGCATGTGGCCACGCCAGGATATTGCACGTACCTGGACACATGGGGTTTCTTGTCAAGGGCATTGTTTAGCCCGATATATGTTATAAAGACCGAACACCTTAGGGAGTGTTCGGCGTCGCGAGTTTGGCCCTATTTGCATCAGCTCCGAATCATGTCTTTGGTCAAATGTTGGGTTTGCCCGGCTCCCATGTTTTGGTACCTTACACTCTGTTATATCGGCTAAGGTAGCACCAGGAGAACTACTGTGATTGTGCCCTGGCTCATCCGGACGAGCACCTCAGTAGAGAAAGCCGAAAACTGACTATCATGATATAGCGGGAGACTGGTCGACCACTCGATGACTCAGTGGAATCTTCGGGATTCCTCCGCATTAACTAAGGGTCGTTTCCCGGTCATGTACATACACGCCCCGTATTCGGACGAGCGCAGAAGTACCAGGGGCTATATAGTAGCCCCACTGTCAAACTCCTATGGCTAAGTGAAAGTGTTAAAGCAATATAGTCTGATTGCCTCATTCGCTGCGCTATCACCACCTTAACGGACAAAGACGTTAGATCAAGTGTGGATATGCGTTTTTTGCGAACACCCCCGCATTATAAGCGTGGGGGCGGAAGCCGACGACTGCAAACTTTCAGGTTATATACATATATACATAAACGGCCGTAGAGGAGGCATCATAGTACTTTTGGGCAAAAGTATAAATACAACCTTCATAATTCAATAAAACATTGTTTTTACAACGGGAATACATGTCACTAGAACATAATATTCTTCGAGCATTGAGCCTCTATTGAACGAGCGCCTTCAAGGACTTCTTCAAAATAGTGCTTGGCAGCCACTCGGCTCATGGCCGAACCCTGTGTCGCAACAGTGGTGGCCTCCATCTCCGCCCAGTATGTCTTGACACGGGCAAAGGCCATCCGCGCACCCTCTATGCACGCTGATCTCTTTACAGCATTGATGCATGGCACAGCACCAAGGAATTGTTGCACTAAACTAAAGTAGCTATTCGGCCTTGGCCCTCCCGGCCACAGTTGATCTACAACGGACCTCATGGCAAGTCCGGAAAACCTATGGAGCTCGGCCCACTCGGCCATTTGCTCATTCAACATCAGCGGACGGACTGGAGCATGAAACTGTGACCAAAACAGTTTTTCCACTTCATGATCTTTCTGATCCTTGAAATACTCGGCCGCATCAGCAGCACTTGCAGCCAAATCCACGTAGGCATCCGCAGAACTCCATAGCTGGTCCAGAGGTGCATACTTCGGATCTCCAAACTTAGTCCGCAGCAAGAAGGGCTTCCCAGACATGATATCAGCAGCTTGATTCAGCTCCTCCTTCGTCGCTCTGATTTTGGAGCGGGCTTCCTTGGCAGCCACCAGGGCCTTCTCCAGGCCCGTCGCCTTCGCCCGGTTTTCTTCTTCAAGAAGCTGGTAACGGTCAGCGACATCTTTTAACCCTACAGCCATCTTGGCTATTTTTCCCTTGCTCTCGCAATGTGCGGCCTGTTCGGCACTTAACTCTTCAGCCGCCTTTAGAGTGGCCGCATTGCTACTCCTCGCTTGCTCCTTAGCTCGGGCAAGCTGCGCCCGAAGGGTCTCCATGGTGGCAGCTCCATATGCAATCACAACATATTAAAGATACTGGCATGATGCTCCTCTTACTATGTGTTGATCACCAGAAAAATCACTTACCCTGTGCCTCGTCAAGCCGCTTGTTGACAAGCACGATGTCGGCATCTGCCGCATCCAGTTGCCGCTTTATCTCGGCAAACCCATCAGTCCGGCTAGCCACCGGAGCTTCAGCCACCTGCACATCAAGGCGGTCTGGTTATTACCTGGGACTATGATCCTCTATTTGCCGCCATTTTCGATGACAACCAGAGTCTCAGGGGCTACTATCTGCATAGGGCACACCTAACATGTGTGGAACTATCAAAAACATATACTTTTTCACGTATATCGAAGCCTTTCAGCAGACTCATAAAAGCTTCATGCAAACCGCTTTCAGCGGATGAAATCCTTTCAATTACCGTACCCATCAGCGTACGATGCGCTTCCGAGACGGCCGCTTGCCCCAGAAGATCCTTCAGCGTGTCTGACCCCATACTGTACGGACCCTTGCTGCCGCTCTCCTTAGGAGCCGGATACTGGGGATCCCGGGTAGCCAAAGGGTAATCCTCTGGCCTTGGTCGATCCGAAGATACCCTTCGCGACGACACTTCAAGGTCGCCCGCTTCATGAGGCGGGGTTCCAGGGGGAGGCATCTCGCTCTCCATCATCTCCGGAAGAAGATCCCCTGAAGACGAACTCTGTCGAGATGGGCTACGATCTGGACTGCAATTTATAAGCACTGGTTATCGTCTTCGAAAGTAAGGTAGGATATTTCCACTATTAAGTACTTTTCAACTACTTACAGCTCGTAGAGGGCTGATCCCCGCGCGGACATTGTGCGGCAAGAATACCTTCCGAGGCAGGACCCTCTGATGAAGACTTCTTCTCCCGTTTGGAAACCTTAGTTTCCGGATCTTCGGAGGTAGTCCTCTTCCTTCCCCGGGGAGCGAGAATGTCAGATTCTTCCCTTTGGTTACCCTCCCTCGCGGAGGCGCTCATCCCCCCGATTGGAATGAGTAGCGAGTGAGGCCCGCTTTCGCCCTCTCTACTCCCCCCATCATCTTCCTTTGAGGGCACTGGATAAGGCGCTAGCTCGAGCATCTTGTCCAGTACCGGATTGTCCAAGCCCTCAGGAAGGGGGGCCGAACACTTGATCATCATCGCCTTTGTTATCCAATCCTGGTCAAAGAGCGGCTCTTTAAAATGATGCCATGATAAATAAAAGGACATCAGGTTCAGCACATGATTACTTACTTGGGCAGCGGGGCGGTTGCAGCTCAGGCCCACGTCCTCGGTGGTGTCCGGACACTCTATTTGGGGTTCGAAGAACGATTTGTACATCTCTTTGGGCGTCATGCTGAGGAAATGTTGAATAGCTCGCGGTCCTTCCGGGTTGAATTCCCACATGCGGAGGGGCCGGTGTTTGCAAGGCTGGACTCGATGAACTAGCATAACTTGCACTACCATAACCAGACTGAAATGTCTCTCAAAGAGATCTCGAATACGGCTTTGCAGTATTGGCACATCCTTGGCTGGACCCCAGCTCAGCCCCCTGCTGATCGATGACATCAGTTGTGGTGGGGGGGCGAGCGAAAGGTGGGGGAAGCTACCCACTTGGCACTTCGGGGAGCTGTGATGTAGAACCACTCCTGCTGCCACAATCCAGACACCTCTGGGAAGGAACCCTCAGGCCATGGAGCATCAGTGATCTTTCTTATTAAAGCGCCTCTGCATGCTGCCCCTCGATCATATTCGGCTTCACATCGAAGGTCTTGAGCCACAGGCCGAAGTGAGGGGTACTGCGGAGGAAGGCCTCACATACGACAATAAATGACGAGATGTGAAGAAGGGAATCCGGGGCCAGATCGTGAATCTAGCCCATAATAGAACATAAGACCCCTAACAAAGGGACCCAGAGCAAGGCCTAGTCCTCGGAGGAAGTGGGACACGAACACGACGCTCGGGCAGGCAGCCAATGCGAAATTTCGGCGGTCAGATATCTAGCCTCTCTCAACTTCTTGATGTCCTCCTCTGTGACAGAGGAAGGCATCCACCGACATTGAAGGTTGGATCCAGACATAGTTGAAGGTCCGAAGCACCTGACCTGAGCTTTGGGTGTTAGAACTCGAGGTGGGGGAAGGATTCGATTGAGCACGGGAGGGAAAAAAGAAAAAGCCTTGTCCCCTTTATAAAGAGGGTGAATATCAAGCGTCCTCCTCATGGCCGTTTGGGACTTGCCTAAGATCTAGGAGTCCTACCAACAGGCACGGTTGGGTTACCCATGTCTGTATTGATGAGAATCCCATGATAAGGGGGACACGATCTCTGCTTTGACAAGACATGTCAAGAAAACTGCCTCGCGTTATGCACGGAGCTGGCTGAGAAAAGTGGTTCGAATAATGACCGGGCCATGGCATGATGTCATGCTGTCAAAACGTGTCAGCAGATTAGATTTGTGGAAATATTATTCTCTCTCCAGTGGTATGTGGAACTTATTTTGCAGGGCCGGACACTATCCTTGTATTCAAAAATCTTCCATGATGTATGCGGAGGAGGAACCCGCCTTGCAATGTCGAACACAACACTGCGCGCTGGACTCATCGTCATTGAAGCCTGGTTCAGGGGCTACTGAGGGAGTCCTGGATTATGGGGTCTCCGGAGATCCGGACTATATCCTTTGGCCGGACTGTTGGACTATGAAGATACAAGATTGAAGACTTCGTCCCGTGTCCGGATGGGACTCTACTTTGCGTGGAAGGCAAGCTAGGCAATATGGATATGTATATCTCCTCCTTTGTAACCGACCTTGTGTAACCCTAGCCCCCCTCCGGTGTCTATATAAACCGGAGGGTTTTAGTCCGTAGTACAACATACAATCATACCATAGGCTAGCTTCTAGGGTTTAGCCTAGCTGATCTCGTGGTAGATCAACTCTTGTACTAATCATTTTATCAAGAACAATCAAGCATGATGTAGGATATTACCTCCATCAAGAGGGCCTGAACCTGGGTAAACATCGTGTCCCCTGCCTCCTGTTACCATCCGCCTTAGACGCACAGTTCGGGACCCCCTACCCGAGATCCGCCGGTTTTGACACCGACAGTGGGTGTATGATACCGGTCAAAGGTGTGCGATATTAGAGTTGCTAGCAACAGTGGAAGGGTGAGAGTGTGTATAATCCATGGACTCAACATTAGTCATAAAGAACTCACATACTTATTGCAAAAATCTATTAGTTATCGAAACAAAGTACTACACGCATGCTCCTAGGGGGATAGATTGGTAGGAAAAGACCATCGCTCATCCCAGACCGCCACTCATAAGGAAGGCAATCAAAAAATAAATCATGCTCCGACTTCATCACATAACGGTTCACCACACGTGCATGCTACGGGAATCACAAACTTTAACACAAGTATCTCTCAAATTAACAACTACTCAACTAGCATGACTCTAATATCACCAAATTCATATCTCAAAACAATCATCAAGTATCAAACTTCTCATAGTATTCAATGCACTTTATATGGAAGTTTTATTATATCCCTCTTGGATGCCTATCATATTAGGACTAATTTCATAACCAAAGCAAATTACCATGTTGTTCTAAAAGACTCTCAAAATAATATAAGTGAAGCATGAGAGTTCATCTATTTCTTCAAAATAAAACCACTGCCGTGCTCTAAAAGGATATAAGTGAAGCACTAGAGCACAATGAGTAGTTGAATAATTATGTAACTACGTAAAGACTCTCTAACATTTAATAATTTCAGATATTTGTATTTTATTCAAACAGCAAGCAAAACAAAATAAAATAAAATGACGCTCCAAGCAAAACACATATCATGTGGTGAATAAAAATATAGCTCCAAGTAAAGTTACCGATGAACGAAGACGAAAGAGGGGATGGCTTCCGGGGCATCCCCAAGCTTAGGCTCTTGGTTGTCCTTGAATATTACCTTGGGGTGCCTTGGGCATCCCCAATCTTAGGCTCTTTCCGCTCCTTATTCCATAGTCCATCGAATCTTTACCCAAAACTTGAAAACTTCACAACACAAAACTTAACAGAAAACTCGTAAGCTCCGTTAGTATAAGAAAATAAATCACCACTTCAAGGTACTTGTCGGTGTCAAAACCGGCGGATCTCGGGTAGGGGGTCCCGAACTGTGCGTCTTGGATCGATGGTAACAGGAGGTAGGGGACACGAAGTTTTACCCAGGTTCAGGCCCTCTTGAGGGAGGTAAAACCCTACGTCCTGCTTGATTAATATTGATGATATGGGTAGTACAAGAGTAGATCTACCACGAGATCGAGGAGGCTACACCCTAGAAGCTAGCCTATGGTATGATTGTTGTATATGGAGTTGTATATTCTATCGACTAGCCTGGCCCTGGTTTATATAATGCACCAGAAGCCTAGGTTAACAAGAGTCCTAGCCGAATACACCGGTGGGGAGAAGTCCTTGTCTTGATTGCCAAGTCTTGTGGAATCTTCCTTGTATGCGGCAGTTGTCCGAACTGGCCCATGAGTATACGGCCACGGGGGTCCTTGGCCCAATCTATCAGATCGGGAGACGACATGGTGAGTACCCCCTAGTCCAGGACACTGTTAGTAGCCCCCTGAACCGGTCTTCAAGTTAGGGACGCTCCTCGATTCTTCCGAACTGTTCTTCATCTTCGGTCGACGGTCTTGAAAACTGGTTCAACAAATCTTCTCATCTTCGACCTTGAGGATCGCCGAAATGAATTCGACAAGTTTATACATCGGGTATCCGAGGAGCCCCTTTAAGTTTCCGGCCTTTATCAATGCCTTGTTATTTTTATGCCACACCTCGGGTTTGAAGTTGTTCCCGGGAGGCAGTGTCCTCTTGCGTCCGAGCTCTAACGCCAGACTGCATTCGAGGTATCTTTTGCGGCCGAGCACCAATGCCGGACCGCTTCCGAGCTCCAACGCTGGAATGTATCCGAGCTCCAACGCCGGACTATGTCCAAGCTCCAACGCCGGACTATATCTGTGGTGTCATATCACCTTGGTTCAAAAAAGTTGAAGGAGTTTAGCCGAGCTTAATGCCGGAAATGCCCTCTATGGAGCCAGCCACTAGTGCCCGAGCTTTATGCCGGGCTGCTTCCGAGGTGGTGCACCACCCCGAATGTGGGCCGATTTTTGTGAATATTTTTTATTGGTGCAATTTATTCTCTGTCGAGATATATAGCCAGTATCCCTCAAGGTGTGTATCGGTCTAAAACCCGAGATGCACCTGAAGGATGACGTAAGACCGCTGATCCCAGTAGCCACTGAGACTCAGGTTGATTTGCAAAATCGGCCTGAGGATCAAGTCCAAGCTCGGCAGAATACTTCGGGACACTAAAAGCGGCATGCTCAGTCCTCGAGACTCAGGTTGGGTGCGGCCGACCAACCTGAGGATCAAAATATCCTCGGAAACTATATTGCACATAAAATTTTCTGCATTGGACAAGCAATGCAGTAGCCCCCGAGACACTGGTCGGGTGGCAACACCAGATCAGGGGATCAATGTGCCCCTTTAATATTTGTAAATAGTAAGCCCGAAGCCCAGTAGCCCCCGAGCCTTAATGCGGGCACGGGTGGCCGAATTAAGGATCAATATCCATAGTAAAATCACAAATTATGTGTAATGACTCTATGTATCCAAGTACTTTACGTCATTAATGCTCAGATCCGCATTGTAGAGAACTTTGTTGACCGACCATCGGCTTCCACCTCCTCGGCCAGTAGCCGAGGAGTGTTTGTCCTACTTTATGAAGCCTTTATGAGGGCAAAGATTTACAACAAACAAGGCAATCTGGCCATATAGTTTTATAAACAAAGGTACCCAGAGAGTTATACTACTGTTTAACAGAGGAAATGTCTTCCAAAGAAAATAGTCCTGCTATCGGTTCCTTTCTTTGGGTGGTCATGCTAAGCATGATCATTAAACCTCAGCTCTAATGTAAGAGCAAAATATTGAGGATTTAGTTTGGGAGGCCAGTTAATAGCCCCCGGTAGTGTTTGGCGACAGCCGGGGTCAAGCCGTAAACACTTTGGCCAATGTTATGAACGGCCCATCATTTAACATAGTCATCGGATCGCTGACAAGTTTATGCTTATTGTAAAAGTCAGTTTTCGGCTTTCTCCACTGAGGTGCTTAACCATGTGAGCTGGAAGCACAATCGCAGTGGTTCTCCCTTTGCACACCTAGCCGAACAAAACGGAACATAGGAAGCAAGTGCAGGAGCCGGGCAACCCAACTATTGACCAAAGACACAATTCGAAACCGATGCATATATAGCAATATCTGAGAATGTTTTTGCCGAATCCCTAAAGGTGTCTGGCGTTGCACTACGAGACTAATGCTGGAAAAGCACAAATAGTTTAAAAGTGCCAAAAAGCTTGGAAAACCAAGAAACGTCAGTAAAAACATGACGTCCGAACAATATCAAGTGTTCGGTGCCAATCCAAAAGTTGGTCTTAGAAAAAAGAAGTGCTTCTGTCGTGCTTTAACATGATACATCCTATCTCAAGACTTCGAGCGGGTCAGCCTACGGCTTCAACCTCCTATCCCGAGGGCGGAGTACTTCTCATCAGGCCAGTTTAGCAAACTAAACTCTAGCGGCTTTGAGAGAGAAATTAGGCTCCCCGGCTAGTGACCGCACACTCATGTCGAAAAAAGGAGTGATAAATAATAATAATAATAAAACTTTGCAACGACTAAGAAGAAGAACACTTATTATAAAACGGCTCAAATAAACTTAAGAGCCCCCAAGTGACTTGGGTAGAAGAATGATTGCATGTACCGAAGTACTTATATCATATCTATGTTCAACCGAACTTTAAACGCATCTTAACCGACCGTCGGCTTCTCCCTCTTCGGTCAAGGACCGAAAAGTGTTATGTACTCCATCTGTTGAGAATATCGACGGTGTTTCCAATAACCAGGCAATCATGCCATAAGGCTGTAACAGACAAAGCGCGCTCAGGGAACTTACGCCATATTACCGCGAAGTGTAAGAAGCATCTTCGAAGAAAATAGTACCCTCACCGATACCTTTCTTCGGTGCTCATTGTTATTATGAGACTTGTGCAATATATTTTTTGTACTCATGAGTTCCGTTGTGTGCCAACCATCATTGAAAACAATAAGAGCGCTAGCTTTCGGCTTCATCCAGTCTGAGGTCCGGCTCGGGTGACCCGATCGTGACAATCGCAGAGGTGCTCCCTTTACTCCCTAGCCGAACAATCGGGAACGTAGGGGTAAACACAGGAGTGAGGCAACCCAGCTTGCAAATCGCTTAAGTCAATATGGTGCATATTGTGGCATAATACACGAACAAGGAACGAAGCCGTACAAGTATAATCATATGCAAGAGGAAAAGCTTCATAAAGGAAGCCCCCAAGTGAATTGGGTCCTTGAATTTGTGTGTCACAAACAAAGTTTGGACAAGGAAAATTTTTTACAAGCAACTTTTTTCAAAAAAGTGTAATGCTTGGTCGAACCGAACACAAGTTAGAAATTAAAGCTTTGAGCATGAAAGCGACTTAGCTGGTTAATGTGTTCGGTATTGATGACGCGGTCCGAGCTTGATGCGGGGCAAGGTTCCATCCCCCAAACCTGTCCCGAGGTGGCGGAGCGGAGAGCTCGACACGACGAAGTGGTGACATAGCACGGTCAATGCAGACCGGCGGAGTGACGCCGAAGTCCCCGGATCATTTTCCTGTGCACAAAAAATAGTGCAAACCGGAGATAATAGTAATAATGATAATTAAAAAAATGTTGCATAATAAATAATTTATGCAAAGTGAGTAATAAAAGAAATATGGCCTGGCGCCGAAGTCAATGTCGATGCAGGGCGTCGGCGTGATGCGGTAAAGGCGTGGCAAAGCCTGAATTCGCAGGTCGGTCCGAGCTCCGAGTGCGGCGTTCACCGGACTATGTATGGAAACTGACCGAACCACCATGCGACTGTCGTTAATGCGGCCACCATTTGATAGACCTGTGTACATATGACGGACAAACCAGAGTAATAATTCCTTGGGAAAAATGAACCCGAACAAGCAAAAAAATACTGGGATTAATAACACCTGGTTCATTTGTTGTAGCAATCCAAAGGAAGGTGATTCCCAAAATTGGGACTCGATCCGCACATCCATTACCGGAGTAGGTTGATGAAGAGATGGCGAAGCCTCGATGTCAGCCGATGAGTCGAAGTAGGTCGGCGTGATGGACACCAGCTTGAAGAGGCAATAGTGCGGCCCTGCCGATGCAGGTCATGACGTGGTCGATGCCGGCTTGATGAAGCGACCGTGCGGTGATGCCGGTATGCCCGCTCTGTGTAATCCGTGGGGCGGCGATGTTGGTGATGATTTATCCTTCGCGGTGCTGGACTCTTGTTAGGCTTGCCGAGATGATGATCCGAAGAAGTTGAGCTCGGCTCAACAAAGTGACGCCCTGTCTAGCGCAGGTCGGCAGCCGTGGAGTAATATTGCCGGACTGGTTTGACACCAGCATGATGTTGAAGATCATGTTCAAAAGATCTTAAAGTTAGTGGGATGTGTTCGGGAACAAAACACAATACCCCATACAAAACTTCCTTCAAAAGGGGTGTCCAAAATCCCGTTCATAAAAAAGATGAACTCGGGTCGGATTCGTTTTCGCGTAGAAAATAGATCCGAAAAGTGATGCACTAATCGGAATGTTCCCGGAGTTTGGACGGTCGGATTGAGCTGAAATTTTGAGAGGTGTTAGATATAGGAATTCCGCAGCCGATCAACGATGGATCTTCCAAAGGACGTCTGAGCTAGAAGCTGGACACCACGCCCTAAACTCATCCAAATCCCATCCAGATTTGACAGGGCTTCGGTATATCGTAGATTGCCAGAGATTCCTCCATTGGAACTCGACGAAATTTTCCAGGGTTGTTATAGACCCAATTCCGCACAATTCCACCGAAGCGATCGTCAAAGCGATACTCGAGGAGGTGGTGGCGACAGATACGAGTTTGCTGTCCAAAAAGAACAGCATGGTCGCTTGAGGGAAATGTTGACGTTGAGTCCCCGAGCTCCATATATATTCCTCCGTGATCTTGATAGAGATCGGAGTTGATGTTTGATGAAGGCCCTCGTCCGAACATGGTGATCCGAACACGGGGCGCAATTCTTGGTCGAACCAAGGTGACCAGTCGAACTGGTGACGAAGACGCCGAAGTCACAGTTGATCTACAGGCGAGCCATCGATCCTTTTGTTGATCACACAGCAGAACTCTCAATGAAAGCACCAATGTCGGTGTCAAAACCGACGGATCTCGGGTAGGGGGTCCCGAACTGTGCGTCTTGGATCGATGGTAACAGGAGGCAGGGGACACGAAGTTTTACCCAGGTTCGGGCCCTCTTGAGGGAGGTAAAACCCTACGTCTTGCTTGATTAATATTGATGATATGGGTAGTACAAGAGTAGATCTATCACGAGATCAAGGAGGCTAAACCCTAGAAGCTAGCCTATGGTATGAATGTTGTATATGGAGTTGTATATTCTATCGACTAGTCTGGCCCTGGTTTATATAATGCACCAGAGGCCTAGGTTAACAACAGTCCTAGCCGAATACGCCGATGGGGAGAAGTCCTTGTCTTGATCGCCAAGTCTTGTGGAATCTTCCTTGTATGCGGCAGTTGTCCGAACTGGCCCATGAGTATACGGCCACGGGGGTCCTCTGCCCAATCTATCAGATCAGGAGACGACGTGGTGAGTACCTCCTAGTCGAGGACACCGTCAGTACTGTAATGAACTCATTCTTTATTTATATTGGTGTTAAACCTACCGTATTCCAAATTTGCTATGGTTTATAAACTCCATTACTAGCCATAGATTCATCAAAATAAGAAAACAACACAATGAAAACAGAATCTGTCAAAAACAGAACAGTATGTAGTAATCTAGATCAAACGTATACTTCTGGAACCCCAAAAATTCTAAAATAAATTTCTTGGCGTGAGGAATTTATCTATTAATCATCTGCAAAAAAATTAACTAAATATCACTCTCCAGTAAAACATAGCAGCAAATCACGTGAGCGCTAAATTTCTGTTTTTTACAACAAGATCGCAAAGACTTTCCCCCAAGTCTTCCCAAAGGTTCTACTTGGAACAAACACTAATTAAAAGCATAAAACCACATCTAAACAGAGGCTATATGAATTATTTATAACTAAAAAGAAACAAATAAAATTGGGTTGCCTCCCAACAAGCGCTATCGTTTAACGCCCCTAGCTAGGCATGATGATTTCAATGATGCTCACATAAAAGATAAGGATTGAAATATAAAGAGAGGATCATGAATAATATGACTAGCACATTTAAGTCTAACCCACTTCCTATGCATAGGGATTTTTGAGCAAACAACTTATGGGAACAATAATCAACTAGCATAGGAAGGAAAACCAAGCATAACTTTAAAACTTTAAGCACATAGAGAGGAAACTTGATATTATTGCAATTCCTATAAGCATATATTCCTACCTCATAATAATTTTTAGTAGCATCATGAATGAATTCAACAATATAACTATCACATAAACCATTCTTTTCATGATCTAAAAGCATAGAAAATTTACTACTCTCCCCATAAGCAAAATTCTTCTCATTCGGAATAGTGGGAGTATCATAAGAAACTCGAATACTACAAATTGTTTCCATGTTAAAAGAGTAATATTCAGGAAAAGGGTAATCATAATCATGACAAGTTTTAATATAATCATCACTACCTTTTATAGCATATGTGTCATCACAATAATCATCATAAGTAGCAACTTTGTTCTCATCATAATCAATTGAAACCTCTTCCAAGATAGTGGAATCATTACTAAATAAAGACATGACCTCTCCAAATCCACTTTCATAATTGTCACAATAAGATTCAACACCCTCCATAATAGTGGGATCATTACTTCCTAAATTTGACACTCTTCCAAACCCACTTTCATCAATATAATCATCATAAATAGGAGGCATGCTATCATCATAATAAATTTGCTCATCAAAACTTGGGAGACAAAAATATCATCTTCATCAAACATAGCATCCCCAAGCTTGTGGCTTTGCATGTCATTAGCATCATAGATATTCAAGGAATTCATACTAACAACATTGCAATCATGCTCATCATACAAACATTTAGTGCTAAACATTCTAATGCATTCTTCTTCTAACACTTTGGCATAATTATCGGAATCCTTATTTTCATGAAAGGCATTAAAAAGATGAAGCATATGAGGTATTCTCAATTCCATTTTTAGTTTTCTTTTATAGACTAAACTAGTGATAAAACAAGAAACTAAAAGATTCGATTGCAAGATCTAAAGATATACCTTCAAGCACTAACCTCCCTGGCAACAGCGCCAGAAAAGAGCCTGATGTCTACTACACAACCTTGTTCTTGTAGACGTTGTTGGGCCTCCAAGTGCACAGGTTTGTAGGACAGTAGCAAATTTCCCTCAAGTGGATGACCTAAGGTTTATCAATCCGTGGGAGGCGTAGGATCAAGATGGTCTCTCTCAAACAACCCTGCAACCAAATAACAAAGAATCTCTTGTGTCCCCAACACACCCAATACAATGGTAAATTGTATAGGTGCACTAGTTCGGCGAAGAGATGGTGATACAAGTGCAGTATGGATGGTAGATAAAGGTTTTTGTTATCTGAAAATATAAAAACAGAAAGGTAACTAATGATAAAAGTGAGCACAAACGGTATTGCAATGCGTTGAAACAAGGCCTAGGGTTCATACTATCACTAGTGCAAGTTCTCTCAACAATAATAACATAATTGGATCATATAACTATCCCTCAACATGCAACAAAGAGTCATTCCAAAGTCACTAATAGAGGAGAACAAACGAAGAGATTATTGTAGGGTACGAAACCACCTCAAAGTTATTCTTTCTAATCGATCTATTCAAGAGTTCGTACTAGAAAAACACCTTAAGACACAAATCAACCAAAACCGTAATGTCACCTAGATACTCCAATGTCACCTCAAGTATCCGTGGGTATGATTATACTATATGCATCACACAATCTGAGATTCATCTATTCAACCAACACAAAGAACTTCAAAGAGTGCCCTAAAGTTTCTACCGGAGAGTCAAGACGAAAACGTGTGCCAACCCCTATGCATAAGTTCACGAGGTCACGGAACTCGCAAGTTGATCACCAAAACATACATCAAGTGGATCACATGATATCCCATTGTCACCACAGATAAGCACATGCAAGACATACATCAAGTGTTCTCAAATCCTTAAAGACTCAATACGATAAGATAACTTCAAAGGGAAAACTCAATCCATTACAAGAGAGTAGAGGGGGAGAAACATCATAAGATCCAACTGTAATAGCAAAGCTCGCGATACATCAAGATCGTGCCAAATCAAGAACACGAGAGAGAGAGAGAGAGAGATCAAACACATAGCTACTGGTACATACCCTCAGCCCCGAGGGTGAACTACTTCCTCCTCATCATGGAGAGCACCGGGATGATGAAGATGGCCACCAGAGAGGGATTCTCCCCTTCAGCAGGGTGCCGGAACGGGTCTAGATTGGTTTTCGGTGGCTACGGAGGCTTCCGGAGGCGGAACTCCTGATCTAGGTTTCTTTCTGGAAGCTTTGGGTTATATAAGAGGTGTTGGAGTCAGGCACAAGGCAGGGGGTTCTCCGGGCTTTCCACGAGGCAGGGAGGCGCGCCCCCAACCCTCGTGGGCAGCCCCGGACTCTTCTGGCCCAACTCTGTTACTCCGTGTCCTTCTTCTAGTCCAAAAATAAGTCCCATGAAGTTTCAGGTCAATTGGACTCCGTTTGGTTTTCCTTTTCTGCGATACTCAAAAACAAGGAAAAACAGAAACTGGCACTGGGCTCTAGGTTAATAGGTTAGTCCCAAAAATCATATAAAATAGCATATAACACATCCAAGGTGGATAATATAATACCATGGAACAATAAAAAATTATAGATACGTTGGAGACGTATCAGCCATCAAGACCCCGGACACTGCTAAACGAGTCCGGCCCACTCTGCAGAATGACAACTCGGTGAATCCAGAGCTAGACTAGCAGTTTGGCCTCCACCGATCGCCCACACAATCGTGACATATGTACCACGTGTGCATATTTGCACACTCAAAATACCTTGGGCAACGATGGAGGCACACTGCGGATAAGGTCTATAGTGCGGCTTGGCCATTTTTGGACCTTAACTTTTCTTCTTTGATCTTTTCTCCCTCATACTACATGTTCATCAAAACCTAGCTACCCCACGGTTGTGCATGGGATCTTTCCGAGCCCCTTTTCGTATAAACGACCGTCAACCGCTCCTCTCAAAGGATTTTCTACCAAGGAGAAACGGCGCAGATGTGAGGCAGGGCATCAATTGGATCTTCAAGACTATCCTTTCTTTTTAGGCCCTCTATACAGCTTCCCCTTGTTTATAAATTTTTGGCATGTAAAATAGCCTTGATGTCTATGGCATTATCTGTAATAGCATGTTCTGAGTTTCAATCAAATTATAATGGAAACAGTTTTTGGCCAACCCATGTCCGGTATTGGTTTATTTCATAACCTGTATTCCCTCCTTGCTTCAGATTGCCATATATACTTTGGTCCGGCCTAAATGTCGGGGGCTCTATTCGGCCACGTATATGTTCAAAAGTACGAATACTTTTAGGGTATACTTCGGCGTCCCGAATATTGCATTATATGCATCAGCCCCGAATCATGTATTTGGTCTACAGTTCGGTTGCCCGGCTCATGTGATTACCACCTTACGTTCCGCTAGTTAGGCTAAGGTAGTAAAGGAAGAACTACTGCGATTGTGTTTCTGGTTCATCCGGTCAAACACCCCAGTAGAGAAAGCCGAAAACTGACTGTCGTGATACCGCGAGAGTTGGTCGGCGATTCGGTGACTAACTACAAATCTTTTGTGATTTACTTCGTATTATACGAAGGGCTGGCCTTTGCCCAGTCATGCGATAAAGCGATCCTAGTTTGGAGGGCCGCATACGCACCAGGGGCTAGTCCTTAGCCCCACCGTCAAACTCCTATGGCTAAGTGAAAGTAATAAAGCCACATAGTCTAATTGCCTAGTTCACTGCGCAGACACCTCCTTTACGGACCAAGATATTGGATCAAGTGTGATCGTGCGCTATATCGAACACCCCTGTAGCATCTACGTGGGGGCTGAAGCCGATGACTGGCAAACTTTCAGAATTGAAATGACCGCACAGGAGGAAAATAATTTCAGATAAAGGCATAAATATGTTACAAGCCTTGGTTCATAAAACAAAGTCTGGATAACCCTGATACAGTCACTCAAACATGACATCCTTTGAGCATTGGCCCTCTACTATTCGGGCACCCGCCAGGACATCGTCAAAGTACCTCTTTGGCTTGTGGTGGTCCTTGCCTTCGGGCGGGCCTTAGGTTGCCACGACGGTGGCCTTCATCTTCTCCCAGTGCATCTTGACACGGGCAAAGGCCATCCGCGCACCCTCTATGCACGCTGAGCGCTTCATAGCTTCAACTTGAGGCAGCGCATCACCGAGTCGCCTCACCAAGCCGAAGTAGCTGTAGGCCAAAGCCGAACTATGATGTCCTTCATGGCCAGGCCGAACATCCTATGCAGCTCCGATAGTTGCATCATCTGGTTGTTCAATAGCGCCGGACGCTCCGGCGCCAGGAACTGTGACCAGAAAAGCTTCTCTATTGTGTTCCCCTCCTGAGCTTGGAAGAACTACGTGGCGTCGGCAGCACTCCTCGGAAGATCCGCAAAGGCTTCTGGAGAACTCCACAGTTGAGTGATCAAGGCATATCTTTCACCCCCAAATATACTCTGCAAAAGAAAGGGCATAACAGCCGCTATCTTCTCGGCCTGCCGAATCTCCTCATGAGCACTCCGGGACTCGGTCTATGCCTCCTTGGCCTCATGGAGGGCTTTGATGAGTTCGTCCTCTTGGGAGGTAGTCTTATCCTCCAAAGCCTCGCATTTGCCGATGGCGTCATTCAGCTCTTTCTCCAGTTCGTCCACCCTCTCTTCGTGCTGGCGGCTGGTGACCTGTTCGGTCTTTAATTCCACAGCTTCTTTGTCAGTGGCCGCTTTGCTTGCCTTCGCCTCCTCCTTGGCTTGAGCAAGGGCGCTCTTGAGGGTCTCGACCTCGGCCGCGCTACATGCACTCATAATTATAGCAGTACATGAGTTACACTCTGAATTTGCACATCACTTCAGATGTATGATCAAACTCTTTTCAACGTACACACATACCTTGCGCCTCATCAAACCGCTTGTTAATGCACTCGATCTCATCATCAGCCAGCTTCAATTTCCAATTGAAAACTTCAGCGTCCCGGGCGGTTGTCGCCAACAGGGAAGCCTGTTGTAAAATAGAAAAGTACGTCACCTCTTCCAAATACTATGTGATCCTCTGTTCGGCCTTTTTCAAAACTGAACAGAGTTTCAGGGGTTACTATCTATATATAGGTATATTTCCTTCACATGAAAAGCGTCTAGAGCATTACGTCGCATACCTCGAAGCCGGTTAGCAGGCTGGTGAAGGCTTGCCCGCTCTTGGTGGACTGAACCTTCTCAACCACCACACCCATCAGGGTACGGTGCTCCTCCACGATGGAAGCACGTCGTAGTGCTTCCACCAGAGCATTCAGCGCCTCCAGATTAGTGGAGGTCACTGTCGGAGCTGATGTCCCCTTCCTTCAAAGGGGGCTTCTCACCCAATTCCGGAGCCGTATGGGTCTCCGGAATGGTGTCCGACTGGGGGTCGGACTGGTCAGGGCCCCCACCATCGGTCACCATGGGGATCGCACCCCCATGTCTTCGGCAGCCTCGCCCACTCCTCCGCGGCTTGGAGAGGTCCTTCGGGACAACACCTCGGTGTCATCTGCGATGATGGGCGGAGAGGCTCGTGGAGGCGTCTCGCTCTCTGCCATCTCGGGCGGCAGAGAACTCCTGTCAGATAGTGAAGGGTTGGGGAAGTCGTGAGTGCTACCTCTTGAGCACTGCATTGGTTTTCCCTTGAAGAGAAAGGGCGATGCAGCAAAGTAGCGCAAGTATTTCCCTCAGTTTTTGAGAACCAAGGTATCAATCCAGTAGGAGACTACATGCAAGTCCCTAATACCTACACAAAGGAATAAGAACCTCGCAACCAACGCGATAAAGGGGTTGTCAATCCCTTCACGGTCACTTACGAGAGTGAGATCTGATAGAGATAATAATAATAAGATAAATATTTTTTGTATTTTTATGATATATATTGGAAAATAAAGATTGCAAAATAAACGGTGCCAAAAATAGCTTGTTGACGGAAGATTAATATAAAGGAGAATAGACCCCGGGGCCATAGGTTTCACTAGTGGCTTCTCTCAAGATAGCGTAAGTATTATGGTGGGTGAACAAATTATTGTCGAGCAATTGATAGAAAAGTGCATAATTATGAGAATATCTAGGCATGATCATGTATATAGGCATCACGTCCGCGACAAGTAAACCAAAATGATTCTGCATCTACTACTATTACTCCACACATCGACCGCTATCCAGCATGCATCTAGAGTATTAAGTTCATAAGAACAGAGTAATGCATTAGGCTAGATGACATGATGTAGAGGGATAAGCTCAAGCAATATGATATAAACCCCATCTTTTTATCCTCGATGGCAACAATACAATACGTGCCTTGCTGCCCCTGCTGTCATTGGGAAAGGACACCGCAAGAGATTGAACCCAAAGCTAAGCACTTCTCCCATTGCAAGAAAGAACAATCTAGTTGGCCAAACCAAACTGATAATTCAAAGAGACTTGCAAAGATAACCAATCATACATAAAAGATTTCAGAGAAGAATCAAATATTGTTCATAGATAAACTTGATCATAAACCCACAATTCATTGGATCTCGACAAACACACCACAAAAGGAGTTACATCGAATAGATCTCCAAGAAGATTGAGGAGAACATTGTACTGAGATCCAAAGATAGAGAAGAATCCATCTAGATAATAACTATGGACCCGAAGTTCTGAGGTAAACTACTCACACATCATCGGAGGGGCCATGGAGTTGATTTAGAGGCCCTCCGTGATCGATTCCCCCTCCGGCGGAGCTCCGGAAAAGGCCCCAAGATGGGATCTCTTGGGTACAGAAGGTTGTGGCGGTGGAAATAGGGTTTCGTGGTGCCCCTGGCTGTTTTCGAGGTATATGAATATATATATATAGGAGGAAAAAGTAGGTCAGTGGAGCCACGAGGGGCCCACGAGGGGGGATGGCGGACCCAGGGGGTAGGCGCGCCCCTGCCTCGTGGACTCCTCATTGGTTTCTTGACGTCCACTCTAAGTTCCCTGGATCACGCTTGTTCCAAAAATAACTCTCCTGAAGGTTTTATTCCATTTGGATTCCGTTTGATATTCCTTTTCTGCCAAACACTGAAATAGGCAAAAAGCCAGCAATTTGCGCTGGGCCTTGGGTTAGTAGGTTAGTCCCAAAAATAATATAGAAGTGTATAAATAAGCCCATTAACATCGAAAACAGATAATATAATAGCATGGAACAATAAAAAATTATAGATACGTTGGAGACGTATCAAGCATCCCCAAGCTTAATTCCTGCTCGTCCTCTAGTAGGTAAATGATAAAAATAGAATTTTTGATCTGGAATGCTACCTAGCATAATTCTCAATGTAATTTTCTTTATTATGGCATGAATGTTCAGATCCGAAAGATTGAAGACAAAAGTTTAATATTGACATAAAAATAATAATACTTCAAGCATACTAACAAAGCAATTATGTCTTCTCAAAATAACATGGCCAAAGAAAGTTATCCCTACAAAGTTATATAGTCTGGCTATGCTCTATGTTCACTACACAAAGTATTTAAATCATGCAAAACCCCGATGACAAGCCAAGAAATTGTTTCATACTTTTGGTGTTCTCAAACTTTTTCAATCTTCATGCAATACATGAGTGTGAGCCATGGACATAACACTATATGTGTAATAGAATGGTGGTTGTGGAGAAGAGAAAAAGAAGAAGATAGTCTCACATCAACTAGGCATATCAATGGGCTATGGAGATGTCCATCAATAGGTATCAATGTGAGTGAGTAGGGATTGCCATGCAACGGATGCACTAGAGCTATAAGTGTATGAAAGCTCAAAAAGAAACTAAGTGGGTGTGCATCCAACTCGCTTGCTCACGAAGACCTACGACATTTTGAGGAAGCCCATCATTGGAATATATAAGCCAAGTTCTATAATGTAAAATTCCCACTAGTATATGAAAGTGACAACATATGAGACTCTCTATCATGAAGATCATGGTGCTACTTTGAAGCACAAGTGTGGAAAAAGGATAGTAACATTGTCCCTTCTCTCTTTTTCTCTCATTTTTTTCATTTTTTTCATTTGGGCCTTCTTTTTTATGGCCTTTTTCTTTCTTTCTTTCTTTTTTTCTTTCATCCGGAGTCTCATCCCAACTTGTGGGGGAATCATAGTCTCCATCATCCTTTCCTCACTTGGGACAATACTCTAATAATGATGATCATCACACTTTATTTACTTACAACTCAAGAATTACAACTCAATTCTTAGAACAAAATATGACTCTATGTGAATGCCTCCGGCGGTATACCGGGATATGCAATGACTCATGAGTGACATGTATGAAAGAATTATGAATGGTGGCTTTGCCACAAATACGATGTCAACTACATGATCATGCAAAGCAGTATGACAATGATGAAGCGTGTCATAGTAAACGGAACAGTGGAAAGTTGCATGGCAATATATCTCGGAATGGCCATGGAAATGACATAATAGGTAGGTATGGTGGCTGTTTTTAGGAAGGTATATGGTGGGTTAACGGTACCACCGAAAGTTGCGCGGTACTAGAAAGGCTAGCAATGGTGGAAGGGTGAGAGTGCGTATAATCCATGGACTCAAAATTAGTCATAAAGAACTCACATACTTATTGCAAAAATTTATTAGTTATCAAAACAAAGTACTACGCGCATGCTCCTAGGGGGATAGATTGGTAGGAAAAGACCATCGCTCGTCCCCGGCCGCCACTCGTAAGGAAGACAATCAATAAACAAATCATGCTCCGACTTCATCACATAACGGTTCACCATACGTGCATGCTACAGGAATCACAAACTTTAGAACAAGTATTTCTCAAATTCACAACTACTCAACTAGCATGACTCTAATATCACCATATTCATATCTCAAAACAATCATCAAGTATCAAACTTCTCATAGTATTCAATGCACTTTTGATGATAGTTTTTATTATACCTATCTTGGATGCCTATCATATTAGGACTAATTTTATAACCAAAGAAAATTACCATTCTGTTTCAGAGGACTCTCAAGATAATACAAGTTAAGAATGCGAGATCAATAATTTCTATAAAATAAAACCATTGCTGTGCTCTAAAAGGTATAAGCGAAGCACTAGAGCAAAATTATCTAGCTCAAAAGATATAAGTGAAGCACATAGAGTATTCTAATAAATTCCAATTCATGTGTGTCTCTCCCAAAAGGTGTGTACAGCAAGTATGATTGTGGTAAACTAAAAATCAAAGACTCAAATCATACAAGACGCTCCAAGCATATCATGCGGTGAATAAAAATATAGCCTCAAGTAAAGTTACCGATAGAAGAAGACGAAAGAGGGGATGCATTCCGGGGCATCCCCAAGCTTAGGCTTTTGGTTGTACTTTAATTTTAAATTGTGGTGCCTTTGGCATCCCAAACTTAGGCTCTTGCCACTCCTTATTCCATAATCCATCAAATCTTTACCCAAAACTTAAAAACTTCACAACACAAAACTTAAACAGAAAATCTCATGAGCACCGTTAGTATAAGAAAACAAACCACCACTTAAGGTACTGTAATGAAATCATTCTTTATTTATATTGGTGTTAAACCTACTGTATTCCAACTTCACTATGGTTCATAACCTCCGATACTAGCCATAGATTCCTCAAAATAAGCAAACAACACACGAAAAACAGAATCTGTCAAAAACAGAACAGTCTGTAGTAACCGGTATGTTTCGAATACTTCTGTAACCCCCAAAATTCTAAAATAAATTGCTGGAAGTGCTAAATTTATCTATTAACCATCTTCAAAAATAATCAACTTAATCGCACTCTCCAGTAAAAAATGGAAGCTAATCTCGTGAGCGCTAAAGTTTCTGTTTTTTACAGCAAGATCGCAAAGACTTTCCCCAAGTCTTCCCAAAGGTTCTACTTGGCACAAACACTATTTAAAAGCATAAAACCACATATAAACAGAGGCTAGATGAATTATTTATTACTAAACAGAATTAAAAAGCAAGGAACAGAAATAAAATTGGGTTGCCTCCCAACAAGCGCTATCGTTTAACGCCCCTAGCTAGGCATAAAAGCAAGAATAGATCTAAGTATTGTCATCTTTGGTATGTAATCTACAAGTGGCTCTCATAATAGATTCATAAGGTAATTTAATTTTCTTTCTAGGGAAGTGTTCCATGCCTTTTCTTAACGGAAATTGAAATCTAATATTTCGTTCTTTCATATCAACAATTGCACCAATCGTTCTAAGGAAAGGTCTACCAAGAATAATAGGACATGTAGGATTGCAATCATTATCAAGAACAATGAAATCTACAGGCACATAAGTACTATTTGCAACAATAAGAACATCATTAATCCTTTCCATAGGTTTCTTAATAGTGGAATCCGCAAGGTGCAAGTTTAAAGAACAATAATCAAATTCACGAAAACCTAACACATCACACAAAGTTTTTGGAATCGTGGAAACACTAGAACCCAAATCACATAAAGCATAGCATTCATGATCTTCAATTTTAATTTTAATAGTAGGTTCCCACTCATCATAAAGTTTTCTAGGGATAGAAACTTCCAATTCAAGCTTTTCTTCATAATATTGCATTAAAGCATCACTGATATGTTTAGTAAAAGGCTTATTTTGATTATAACCATGTGGAGAATTTAGCACGGATTGCAACAAGGAAATACAATGTATTAAACAAAAAATTATCATAATTAAATTCCTTGAAATCCAAAATAGTGGGTTCATTGCTATGTAAAGTTTTGACCTCATCAATCCCACTTTTACCAATTTTTGCATCAAGATCTAGAAACTCTGAATCATTGGGACACCTTTTAATTAAAGCTGACTCATCTCCAGTCCCATAATTATCAAGATTCATGTTGCAAAACAAAGATTTAATAGGGGACACATCAATCACTTTTAGATCTTCATCCTTATCATCATAAAAACTAAAAGAACACGTTTCACAAAGCAATCCTTTTTAGCATGAATCCTAGCGGTTCTTTCATTGCACTCATAAATGGAAATTCTCATAGCTTTGAGAGACTCATTTATATCATGCTTAGGTGGAATAGATCTAAGTTTCGAAGAATCAACATCAAGAGATATTCTATCCATGTTCCTAGCCAACTCATCAATCTTAGACAATTTTTCTTCAATCAAAGCATTGAAACTCTTTTGCGAACTAATAAATTTTTTAATATTAGATTCAAAATCAGAGGGCATCTTATTATAATTTAAATAAGAATTGTTGTTGGAATTACCATAATTATTAGAGGAATTACTAGGAAATGACCTAGGATTAAAATTACCACTATATGCGTTATTACCAAAATTGTTCCTACCAACAAAATTCACATCCATAGATTCATTATTATTCTCAATCAAAGTAGACAAAGGCATATCATTAGGATCAGAATAAACACTCTTATTAACAAACAATTTCATAAGTTCATCCATCTTTCCACTCAAAACATTGATTGCTTCTATAACATGCACCTTTTTACTAGTAGATCTTTCAGTGTGCCATTGAGATTAATTAACCATAATATTATCAAAGAGTTTAGTAGCTTCTCCTAAGGTGATTTTCACAAAAGTGCCTCCCGCGGCCGAATCTAAAAGATTCCTAGAAGCAAAATTCAATCCGGCATAAATTTTTTGTATAATCATCCAATGATTCAAACCACGTGTGGGGCAATTACATATCATTAATTTCATCCTCCCCCATGCTTGTGCAACATGTTCATGATCAAGTTGCTTAAAATTCATAATATCGTTTCTAAGAGAGATGATCTTAGCGGGAGGAAAATACTTAGAGATAAAAGCATCTTTGCACTTATTCCATGAATCAATACTATTTTTAGGCAAAGAAGAAAACCAAGTTTTAGCACGATCTCTAAGTGAAAATGGAAATAGCTTCAATTTAATGATATAATTATCCACATCTTTCTTCTTTTGTATATCACACAGATCAACAAAGCTATTCAGACGGGTAGCGGCATCTTCACTAGGAAGGCCGGAAAACGGATCTTTCATGACAAGATTCAGCAAAGCGACATTAATCTCACAAGATTCAACATCGGCAAGAGGAGCAATCAGAGTGCTAATAAAATCATTATTGTTGGTATTGGAAAAGTCACACAATTTAGTATTATCTTGAGCCATTATGAAAAACAATCCAACACACGAGCACACAAGAAGCAAGCGAAAAGAGACGAACTTAGAAAAGAGAAGGGGAACGGAAAAGGGTGGCGAATAAAATGGCAAGGGTGAAGTGGGGGAGAGGAAAAACAGAGGCAAATGGAAAATAATGTAATGCGAGGGATAAGAGTTTGTGATGGGTACTTGGTGTGCTTGACTTGTGGTAGATCTCCCCGGCAATAGCGCCAGAAATCATTCTTGCTACCTCTTGAGCACTGCTTTGGTTTTCCCTTGAAGAGGAAAGGGTGATGCAGCAAAGTAGCATAAGTATTTCCCTCAGTTTTTGAGAACCAAGGTATCAATCCAGTAGGAGACTACACGCAAGTCCCTCGTACCTACGAAAACGAAGAAGAACCTCACAACCAATGCGATAAAGGGGTTGTCAATCCCTTCACGGTCACTTACGAGAGTGAGATCTGATAGATATAATAATAAGAAGACAAATATTTTTGGTATTTTTATGATATAGATTGGAAAATAAAGATTGCAAAATAAACAGTGCCAGAAATAGCTTGTTGATGGAAGATTAATATACGAGAATAGACCCGGGGGCCATAGGTTTCACTAGTGGCTTCTCTCAAGATAGTATAAGTATTACGGTGGGTGAACAAATCATTGTCGAGCAATTGATAGAAAAGTGCATAATTATGAGAATATCTATGCATGATCATGTATATAGGCATCACGTCCGCGACAAGTAGACCAAAATGATTCTGCATCTACTACTATTACTCCACACATCGACCGCTATCCAGCATGCATCTAGAGTATTAAGTTCATAAGAACAGAGTAATGCATTAGGCAAGATGACATGATGTAGAGGGATAAACTCAAGCAATATGATATAAACCCCATCTTTTTATCCTCGATGGCAACAATACAATACGTGCCTTTCTGCCCCTGCTGTCACTGGGAAAGGACACCGCAAGATTGAAACCAAAGCTAAGCACTTCTCCCATTGCAAGAAAGATCAATCTAGTAGGCCAAACCAAATTGATAATTGGAAGAGACTTGGAACGATAATCAATCATACATAAAATATTTCGGAGAAGAATCAAATATTGTTCATAGATAAACTTGATCATAAACCCACAATTCATCGGATCTCGACAAACACACCGCAAAAAGAGTTACATCAAACAGATCTCCAAGAAGATCGAGGATAACATTGTACAAAGATCCAAAGAGAGAGAAGAAGCCATCTAGCTAATAACTATGGACTTGAAGGTCTGAGGTAAACTACTCACACATCATCGGAGGGGCCATGGAGTTGATGTAGAGGCCCTCCGTGATCGATTCCCCCTCCGGCGAAGCTCCCAAAAAGGCACCAAGATGGGATCTCTTGGGTATAGAAGGTTGCGGCGGTGGAAATAGGGTTTCATGGTGCCCCTGGCTGTTTTCAGGGTATATGAATATATATATATATAGGAGGAAAAAGTAGGTCGGTGGAGCCACAAGGGGCCCACGAGGGTGAGGGCGCGCCCAGGGGGTAGGCACGCCCCCCTACCTCGTGGACTCCGCGTTGGTTGCTTGACGTCCACTCCAAGTTCCTTGGATCACGTTTGTTCAAAAAATAACTCCCCCGAAGGTTTTATTCTGTTTGGATTCCGTTTGATATTCCTTTTCTGCGAAACACTGAAATAGGCAAAAAAAAACAGCAATTTGCACTAGGCCTTGGGTTAGTAAGTTAGTCCCAAAAATAATATAAAAGTGTATAAATAAGCCCATTAACATCCAAAACAGATAATATAATAGCATGGAACAATCAAAAATTATAGATACGTTGGAGACGTATGAGCGAGGAGGGCTGAAATACACACAATATAATGTGTTATATTAAAAATGATAAAGGACAGAACACATGTAATAAATCCTTTGACACTTATGATTCGGCTAGGGGCTTCACCCTGGGAAGCCTCTCGGGGATGGGTTTGGCCTCTGAATCCGAACCATCCAACAGGGCCATCTTTCCTCTCTTGGGCGCCTCCTCCTCCGGGTCTGTGGAGGTTGCCCTCTTCTTCTTCCTCCCCTTAAGAGGGGAGTCTCTTTCCGCCTCCTCCTCTTCATCTTTGTCTCCCTCGTGGGAGGAGGGGATTTCGGTCTCTCCAGACACTATGTCCGAACTACCCTTGTAGCGGAGGCCGTCTTTGGCCTCCTTGCTCTTCTTCTTGGCCTTCTTCTCCGGCGCGCGATAAGGCACCGGGACCAGCATCTTCGTTAGCTGGGGTGTGGCCAGATCTTCAGGCAGACATGCCGGACACTTTATCCGCTCCGCTTTTGCTATCCATCCCTGTACGAGGGACGTAAAACTCATTATGTCTGAAAACTTATTGATCGAATATATATTCAGGAATAACACACATACCGGTGTGGCCGGATTCTCGCTGTCAAGACCGATGTCTTCGGTCTTCTTCGGCTATGCTTTCTGGGCCTTGAAGAGTAGCTTCCATATATCTTCGTGCGTTGTGCTGAAGAAGTGCTTCAGGGTCCGAGGATCTTCCGAATTGAACTCCCACATATGGGAGGGCCGGAGTTGGCAGGGAAGAATCCGGCGGAAGAGCATCACCTGAATCACGTTGGTGAGACTGGTGTTCTTGCTTATCATGTTTGAGATGCACTTTTGCAGCATCAACACTTCTGTCGTGGATCCCCAGTCCGGACCCTTGGTGCTCCATGATGTGAGCTACGTAGGGGGTCTGGACCTGAACTCAGGAGTGGCTGCCCACTTGGCGTCGCGGGGTTCGGTGATGCAGAACCACTCCTCCTGCCACACCTTCACGGTCTCCATGAAGGCCCCTTTAGGCAAAATGGTGTTGGGAAGCTTGCTCACTATGGCACCGCCGCAGTCCGCATGCTGCCCGTCGACCACCTTCGGCTTCACATTGAAGACTTTTAGCCATAGGCCGAAGTGTGGGGGGATGCGGAGTAGCGCATCACACACGATGATAAACGCCGAGATGTGGAGGAAAGAATTTGGGGCAAGATCTTGGAAATCTAGCCCATAGTAGAACATGAGGCCATGGATAAGGTGTGGAGAGGAAACCCTAGCCTGCGGAGGAAGTGGGGGATGAATACCACCCTTTCGCCGGGCTCTGAAGTGGGGATGACTTGATCCTTGGAGGGGAGCCTATGTGCGATGTCCGTAGACAGATATCCCGCCTCCCAGAGCCCCTTGACGTCCTTCTCTGTGACGGAGGAGGTCTCCCACTTGCCCTTCGAACCGGATCCGGACATGGCTGGAGAGGTTGGCGGCGGTGGGAAAGATTGAAGTTTGGGCGCTGGAGCTCGACAATGGGAAAGCAGGAGAAGGAAGAAGGCGTGGGAAGAAAGAGGAATCTTTATCCTCTTATATAGGCAATGAATATCAAACGCTCCCCTCAAGCCTTAAAACTCGCCCGTTCCCAAGGGGGCATGCGAATGGCATGGTTGGATTACCCAAAACCATATTGATGAGGATCCCACAATAAGTGGACACGATCACTATTTTTAACAAGATGTGTCAATCGAGGTTGTGCCTCGAAACACGAAGCAGGAGGCAAAAAACGGTTCGAAATGTTAAGAGACCAGATGTGACATTTCGCCGAAAAGTTGTCAATCGACAACCATTATTTTGATTAAATATCCTGCCTTCATGGCTAAGGGTTGAGACTATTATACAGAGTCGGATATAGTTCTTTTGTTCAGAAGACTGCTTTGAAGTACTCAGGAGGAGGAACCCGCCTTACAATAAGGAGATAACCCGCGTGCTGAATATATCGTCATTGGAGACTTGTTCAGGGGCTACTGAGGGTGTCCTGGATTAGGTGGTCCTCGGGTGTACGGGCAGTGTGATATGGGCCGGACTGATGGGCCATGAAGATACAAGGCAGATGTCGGGGGTGTCGTGCGACATATGCCAAAGGATGGCTTCTCATGGTGGGGGAGAGTAATACGTCACCAGTGGCTGGAAACGAGATAAGGCGTAGATAGGTACGGCGATGCATCTTACCCAGGTTCGGGGCTCTCCTAGGAGATAACACCCCTAGTCCTGCTCTGCGGGGTCTCCGCATGATCACTATCTCAACAAGTAGCTACAAGCTTGCCCCTTGAGCTGTTTGGCTAGAGGAGGAAGAAGGGAAAGGCTAGATCTACTCCTCTCTCTACGTGTGTGTTTGTTATCTTAGAAGGTGAACCCTTTGCATGGGTGCCCTGGGGGGTTTATATAAGCCTTCCCCCAGGGGTACAATGGTAATCCGGCTGGGTGTAGGACACAACCATCAGTGTCTCTGGTGACCGGCTTCTCCGCCGGCTGCTGGGGCCCTCCGCCTGGTGGGTCCCGCCGGCTGTCTTGTACTTGGCCGATAGGCCGTGCCTGCCGCTTGTGGGTCCTGCCGGCTACTTAGTACTGTGGCAGTACCACTGATGATGTGTGCTTTGTCGAGGGGAGCATGGCTATAGTGCCGCCGCCTGGCGGGCATTTACTATAGCCATTCCCCGTCTCCTATTGTTAATGGTGCACAGACTTTGAGGGAGGGGGAGGGCCATCTGCTAGGAGTCGGCCTCCCCCGTGCCGAATGGTCAGGGCCTGCCGGCTTCTGGCTTCTCATGGATAGGTAGGGCCCGCCACCTGCAGGCCATATAGACAGCCCGTCGTGGGGGCGCCACACCCTAGGCCATAGGTTATGTCACGAGCTGCGTGGCAACAGTGCTGCGATGGGTGAGGATGCCCACCCTGTACGTAGCACTGTGGCCACGCTCTGCCCTGGATTTTGGGGTGGTAGGCTGCACTGTAGCCACACCCCGTCTTGTCGTCGTAATGAGGTTCTAAATTTGAGGGAACGAGGTGCCGGCTGCTAGGAGTCGGCCTCTTCAGGAGGCCGCCTACTAGGAGTCGGCCCACATCGTAGCCGTCTTCTGGGCTCCTCCGCCTTCCAGCAGATGGCCGTTTGGACCAGCCGGCCCCCAGAAGGCGGATGCTTATCTTCGACGCTTTGACGGGCGCAGCTAGCCCCAAAATCTTGAAAGACCAAGGGGGGCCGATGTGGCTACCCGTGGTCATTTACTCTGACAATAGTCCCCGAAGCTGGTGGGGTGCCATGGCTGAAGGGGTGAGGAGCCCCAGCAGCTTCCTACTCCGAGTGGTCTGAGAGTATTACTTCATCCATCTTCTAAAGTGCCGACAGTTAGGGGTCGGCCGTATTCAAGCAGGCCGTCTGGTGAATTCGAAACGTTCGCGATGAGTCAGACGGCTTGTCAGCCGGATGGTTGGCCTGCCGCCCATTGCTTGCCTGCCATGTGGCGCCAGCAGGCCGGGCCAGCGTGCCAGCCCACGCGCGCGACGAGACGTCGCTGCAGGCCGGGGCCCACCACTACAGCGCCTCGGCACGCATGTGGATCCGCTACGACCGAGGCGAGCGGTTGGGCTCCCACGGCAGTTAACACGCGCCTTTATTGGCGCGGTAATTGTGGGATCGTGGGGGGCAGTTAATCCCATGTACCCCCATGTCCGCACCTCCTTGGCTTCGCCGCCTGGGGCTATAAGTAGGGGGAGGAGGGGGGGCAGACGCACGCGCGCCCTCCTCTCCCTTCTCCTTTCTTCTTCTCTTTGTTGTCGCAGCACTCCCGCCTCTCGCCGAAGTGTTGCCGCAGCCCATCGTCGCCGAGCTTCTTCTCCTTGCAACGTCGCTGCTCCGCCACGGGCTCGCGCATTCGTCGCTGCGCAGCGCCTCCGTCGGGCTCGAGTTCTCATGGCGCGCGACCTGGCCTGCGCGTGGGACGGCTCCAACATCCATGAGGATCACCTCACTTTCCTTTGCCAGACGCAGTGGCTGCCCGGCAAGAACTACGTACGGGTACGCATTCCGCTCGAGACGGAGATCTCGCCTGCGCCGGAGGATAGCGAACGCATCGTCTTCCGATCGCATTTACTTCGCGGCCTTGGCCTGCCGGCGAGCAGTTTCTTCCGCTCCTCTCTCAAGTTCTATCAACTCCAGCCACACCACCTCACACCGAACATGGTGGTGCTGCTGTCCGCCTTCGTTACACTCTGCGAGGGCTACCTTGGCGTCCTACCCACCCTCGAGCATTGGGGGAAGTTCTTCTGCACCAAGCTCGGCACCGCCGCCAAGAAGGAGGCGGCTCAGTGCGGAGCCTTCATCGCGGTGCGCCGTCCGGGCACCGGGAACTGCTTCCCAGCCATCAGCTTGACACATTCGGTCAAGCCGTGGCAAAAATCTTACTTCTATGTCAAGAATGTCCACCCGATGCTAGACTTTGTCAACCTGTCGGCTTGTATAGCCGGCCCGTCGACTGAGCCCCGCACCAATTGGGAATTCCGACCAAAGACGTTGTCGGCCGCCTCCTCCACCTCCCTCGCCCGGCTTAAGGTGATGACGGAGTCGAAGGGCCTCAAGGCCTCGGACCCGCTGACCGCCTTCATGGCGTGTCGAGTGCTCCCTCTTCAATCCTGGCCCCATATGATCAGCCGGATGAGCGGGCATCAAGACCCGTGTCGGATGTGCACCAAGGAAATGCCGGACACGGAGGTGGCCCGGCCGGTGAACCACATCTCGAACTGCAAACTCTCGGAGGCGGAGTGGCAGTTTGGCAAGCAGCCGTACTCCCGCGCACACCTTGGGGGTTAGATGGAAAAGAAGTTCCAGTTAGTCTGGTATATGACCAAGTAAAGATAGCCGCCAAGTATTCCCAATGGGATTGTAAGTAGATAACCTGTTAGATGGCATAGAGGAAGAAGTTTTTGAGTCCAAGTGACTATGTACTTAAATTGACAAATTTGTCCCTAGGGCGATTGTAAAATGATGATTGTCATGGCAGACCTTTTCACTTCGACCTCTGGACCCGAAGGCTCGGAGTGTTTCCGAATACCGTAATGCTAATATAAGACCGGGGTATGTGTGGAAACCAGGCGTAGGGGTCATAGTTGCTTGAACAGACAAGTTGTATCCGGCTAGCTATGTTATATTACATGTTGATTGTAAGAAACATCTTCCAGGGAGAATAGTCCCGTTAAGGGTTCCTTTCCCTGGGCAGATATACGTTAGGATGCATGTCCGAAACTGTGATTGAAAAATCTCAGTATACGTAACATCTGTGGGTTCATGGTGTGATGAAGGTAAAATGTCTTTAGTTCGTTGACCGAATATTCCCTTAAGAACACTAGCTTTTGGCTTCACCCAGTCTGAGGTAAAATTCTGGATGACCCGACAGTAAAAATCGCAGAGGTGCTCCCTTTATGCCCTAGCCGAACAAACATGAACGTAGCGCATAAGCACAGGAGCTAGGCAACCCAGCTTAGCAAAAACTTAAGTCATAACAATGCATATAATGGCGAAGAAAATGTACATACGCGGAAGAGGACACGTATGTGTTCAGTTTGATTCTCGAAAAATAATAATAAGCTTCTGTAAAAGAAGCCCCCAGGTATTATGAGTGTATACATTTAAGGATGTGCACATCATAGGTGTGCAGTCTGGCCGCACAAGAGCTAAAGAGCTAGACAAAAAGGTTAATGAGAGGAAAAAATGGAGACAAAGGGAGAAGAAAATGAACAAAGAGTCTGGCTCTAGGCATAGAATTTTAGGAGTCTAGCCGCATTCCACGGGTTCGGATCTAGGCGATTGTCCGACGCATCACGCAGGCGGTACACTCCTCCAGTGAGAACATCATCAATGATGAAGGGACCCTCCCACTTGGGCTTGAGTTTGTCCTTTTCCTTTTCTGGCAAGCATAGAACAAGTTCAGAAACATTATAACTCTTGGCCCGCACCTCTCTGCTTTGATATCTGCGAGCCTGTTGTTGATAGAATGCAGAACGGGCCTTTGCAACGTCGTGCTCCTCCTCCAAGGCATCTAGACTGTCCTGCTGATCCAACTCGGCTTCACTCTCTTCATACATGCGCACTCGAGGTGAGTCATGAATGATGTCGCAGGGCAAAACGGCCTCTGCGCCGTACACCATGAAGAATGGTGTGTATTCGGTAGTGCGATTGGGCGTGGTCCACAGCCCCTAGAGTACGGAGTCGAGCTCCTTAACCCAGTGCTTGTCTGATTCTTTCAATGACCGCACTAGTCTAGGCTTAATGCCGCTCATAATAAGACCATTAGCTCATTCGACTTGGCCGTTTGTTTGTGGATGATAGACCGAGGCGTAATTAAGCTTAATGCCCAATTTAGCACACCAGGATTTCACTTCATCGTCTATGAAATTGGAGCCGTTATCAGTGATGATGCTGTGTGGGACACCATAACGGTGCATGATGCCGGAAATACAGTCTATCACTGGTCCAGCTTCGGCCGTTTTCATTGGTTTGGCCTCTATCCATTTGGTGAATTTATCTACCATGACTAGCAGATGTTTTTTCTTATGGCTTCCTCCTTTAAGGGATCCTACCATATCAAGCCCCCGGACCACAAAATGCCAAGTAATGGGGATTGTTTGTAAAGCAGTAGGCGACATATGGCTTTGATTGGCGAAGAGTTGGCATCCGACACAACATTGGACCAGGTCCTGTGCATCTTCTCGGGCCGTCGGCCAAAAGAAACCTGTACGGAAGGCCTTACTTACAAGGGCCCAAGCCGCGTCGTGGTGACCGCCGAGACCAGCATGGATTTCAGCCAGGAGCTACCGTGCCTCTTCTTCGGAGATACATATTTGAAGGACTCTGGTACCACTTTTCTCCGTCATGGACCTTGTAGGCTTTCGAGCACCGAAAAATGCAGCGAGCCTCATTTTGGTCCTTAAGGATCTCTCGCCTATTAAGGTAGGCCAAGAAGGGTTCGGTCCATGGGGCAATTACTGCCATTATTAGATGGGCCGATGGTGTTATCTCGGTGGCTGAGCCCCCGATTATATCAGTATTGTGTTCGGAATCTGGGGATATAATTAGATCCAGACTAGTGTTGCCGCTCTCATCCTGCCACACCATGGATGGCTTGAAGAGCCTTAAAAAGGTGTTAGGTGGGATGGGGTCACGCTTGGCACCCATGCAAGAAAGGACATCCGCCGCTTGATTGCTTTCTCGAGCCACATGATGAAACTCGAGTCCCTTGAACTGACGTGATATTTTGTGTATGACGTTGCGATCGGCCGCCATCTTCGGATCCTTGGCGTTGAAGTCTCCATTTATTTTGGATATTGCAAGATTAGAATCCCCGCGCACCTCCAGGCATTGTATGCCCATGGAGGTAGCCATCTGAAGACCGTGCAACAAGGCCTCGTATTCGACTGCATTGTTGGAGTCTGTGTATAATATTTGGAGTACGTACTGGACTGTATCTCCAGTGGGGGATGTTAAAACGACGCATGCTCCTAAACCGGCTAGCATTTTAGAGCCATCAAAGTGCATGACCCAGTTGGAATATGTACCATACTCTTTAGGGAATTCGGCCTCTGTCCATTCAGCGACGAAGTCGGCCAATACTTGGGATTCAATGGCCCGCCGTGGTTTGTATGTTATGTCGAATGGTAGGATCTCAATAGCCCACTTGGCAATCCGACCCGTAGCATCGCGGTTATTTATTATATCATTGAGTGGTACTTTGGAAGCCACTGTGATCGAACACTCTTGGAAGTAGTGTCTTAGCTTCCGGGATGTCATGAAGACTGCATATGCTATCTTTTGGTAATGAGGGTAACGGGATTTTCTTGATAACCCACAAGTACAGGGGATCGCAACCGTTTTTGATAAGTAAGAGTGTCGAACCCAACGAGGAGCTAAAGGCAGAACAAATATTCCCTCAAGTTCTATCAACCACCGATACAACTCTACGCATGCTTGATGTTCGCTTTACCTAGAACAAGTATGAAACTAGAAGTACTTTGTAGGTGTTGTTGGATAGGTTTGCAAGATAATAAAGATTACGTAAATAAAAAGTAGGGGCTGTTTAGGTAAATACACAATTAAGTTAGTTTTAGTAAAGAGCTTTTTGTTACGAGAACGTTATTTGTCCCTAGGCAATCAATAACTAGACCGGTAATCATTATTGCAATTTTATATGAGGGAGAGGCATAAGCTAACATACTTTCTCTACTTGGATCATATGCACTTATGATTGGAACTCTAGCAAGCATCCGCAACTACTAAAGATCATTAAGGTAAAACCCAACCATAGCATTAAAGCATCAAGTCCTCTTTATCCCATACGCAACAACCCCCTTACTCGGGTTTGTGTTTCAGTCACTCACGCAACCCACTATAAGCGAATCATGAACGTATTGCAACACCCTAAAGCGGGGATCCCTCACGCTTGCGCGACACGGAGAGCACCATAGGACACCACCAATAATAAAACATGTAACTCAAACCAATCTTGATCATCAAATAGCCCATAGGACAAAACAGACCTACTCAAACATCATAGGATAGCCATACATCATTGGGAAATTATATATAGCGTTGAGCACCATGTTTAAGTAGAGATTTTAATGGGTAAGAGAGAGGTTACACTGCTGCATAGAGGGGGGAAGAGTTGGTGATGATGGTGGTGAAGTTGTTGGTGAAGATTGCGGTGATGATGATGGCCCCCGGTGGCACTCCGGCGCCACCGGAAGCGAGGGGGAGAGAGCCCCCTCCTTCTTCTTCTTCCTTGACCTCCTCCCTAGATGGGAGAAGGGTTTCCCCTCTAGTCCATGGTCGTCCTCGAGTAGGTAAATGATAAAAAAGATAATTTTTGATGTGGAATGCTACCAAGCATAATCTTGATCACATATCTAATCATGGCATGAATATTAAGACACGAGTGATTCAAAGCAATAGTCTATCATTTGACATAAAAACAATAATACTTCAAGCCAACTAATAAAGCAATCATATCTTTTCAAAATAACAAGGCCAAAGAAAGTTATCCCTACAAAATCATATAGTCTGGCTATGCTCCATCTTCACCACACAAAGTATTCACATCATGCACAACCCCGATGACAAGCCGAGCAATTGGTTCATACTTTTTAACGTGCTTCAGCATTTTCAACCCTCATGCAATACATGAGCATGAGCCATGGATATAGCACTATAGGTGGAATAGAATGGTGGTTGTGGAGAAGACAAAAAGGAGAAGATAGTCTCACATCAACTAGGCATATCAACGGGCTATGGAGATGCCCATCAATAGATATCAATGTGAGTGAGTAGGGATTGTCATGCAACGGATGCACTAAGAGCTATAAGTGTATGAATGCCTAGACTGAAAACTAAGTGGGTGTGCATCCAACTTGCTTGCTCATGAAGACCTCGCGCATTTGAGGAAGCCCATCATCGGAATATACAAGCCAAGTTCTATAATGAAAATTCCAACTAGTATATGGAAGTGATAACACAAGAGACTCTCTATATGAAGAAGATGGTGCTACTTTGAAGCACAAGTGTGGTAAAAGGATAGTAACATTGCCCCTTTTTTTATTTGGCCTTTCTTTTTTATTTATTTTTTGCCTTTCTTTTTTATTTGGCCTTTCCCTTTTTTCGGCCCTTTTTTTGGGACAATGCTCTATTAAAGATGATCATCACACTTTTATTTACTTACAACTCAATATTCACTACAAAAAAAGACACATCTGTGACATTTTGGGCCGAACGAAAAAAAATTCTGTCATACATATGACACTTCTATGACGATAATTATGACAAAACCCGGTATCATCATAGATGTGGTGGGCTCCTACTTCTATGACAAAAAATCATGACAGAAAATGGGCTTTTCATCCTGGGCGGGCCGGAGACGCACCTGCATGACATTCTTTGGGCCGTCCATGACGGAAAAAACCGTGGTAGAAGCGAGGGCGAGGAAAATTTCGGGGAGTTCCCAGTTATGGTGGGAGGTCGGGGGCCGAGTGATGCGCGTTTCTCTCGTACACGTACGCGCGTGTGTGCGAGACGTTGGCTCTAACTGAACCCAAGCGAGGCATTGGGCTCTAACTGAACCCGAGTGATTGCACTGCAGGCTACACGTTACTGAACCCGAGCGATCGATCGATGGCTGTTAACTGAACCCGATCAAGTGATTCCTTCACTACTGCTGCTAACTGAAGTCGATCGATGCTGCCTCTGGATGAACAGTGAGCGTTGCAGGGGGGGAGGGTTTGGATGAATAGTTCCCTGTGGGGGTGGATGAACAAGACCCTGTGGGGTTGCCTCTGGATGAACAGGACCCCGATCGATTGAGCCGGTTGGGGCTGGATGAACAGGACCCCGTGGAGGGCTGGATGAACAGGACCACCCCGTGGAGGGCAGGATGAACAGTAGACGGTGGAGGGTAGGATGAACAGTAGCCCGTGGAGGGGTGGTTGAACAGGAGCCTATGGAGAGAGCTGGTTGAACAGTAGCCGGTGGAGTAGCGCGTGGTGGAGGCTGGATGAATAGGAGCCCGTGGATGAACAGTAGCCCGTGGAGGGGTGGTTGAACAGGAGCCTGTGGAGAGGGCTGGTTGAACAGTAGCCGGTGGAGTAGCGCGTGGTGGAGGCTGGATGAACAGGAGCCCGTGGATGAACAGTCGCAGGTGGAGGCTGGAGGAGGTCGACGGTGGATGAACAGTAGCTCGTGGAGGCTGGAGGGGGTCGACGGTGGATGAACAGTAGCTCGTGGAGGCTGGAGGGGGTCGATGGTGGAGATGAATAGTATCCTGTGGAGTCCCATTTTGCGGTACGCCACACCCCTCCTGATGAACAGGACCCCCGTTTCGACCGTAGCACTCCAACACAAGTCTGTTTCCTCCATTTTGCGGTACGCCACACCCCTCCCGATGAACAGGACCCCCGTTTCGACCATAGGAGGTCCGTTTCGTCCATTTTGCGGTACGCCACACCCCTCCCGATGAACAGGACCCCCGTTTCGACCATAGGAGGTCCGTTTCCTCCGTTTTGCGGTACGCCAGACCCCTCCCGATGAATAGGATCCCGTTTCGAATGTGGCCGGTCGAACACAAGGCCATTTCCTCCGTTCTGTGGTACGCCAGGCCTCGTTTCCATCGCCTGTTCCGTCCAAGCCCTCCCGATGAACACGACGCATTCCATTGCCTCCCCATGAACACGACGCATTCCGTTGCCTCCCCATGAACACGACGCATTCCATTGCCTCCCCATGAACACAACGACGACACTGTTTCTCTGTTCCGACACAACCATGTACACGAGCCCAGGTCGTACGTATGCGCGAGTAGGCATTCGAGACCCCGCCTGTATGTACACATACGTGGCCGTATTTTCTTTCTTGCACCCTGGCCGCTGTACGTACGTGTACACGCTACATGCGCGCCTCTACTACGACACGTGCGCGCCTCTACATCGACCGGTATGTACATACACGTTCGCGACGAGAATGACAATGCTACGTACACTTTGACCAGGTGGGTCCCGACTGTCAGGCACCTCCTGGCCTGCGAAGATGTAGCTGGTGGGTCCCATCAGTCAGGGGGCGAATCGTTTTTTTGCCCGGACGCACTTCCTTGCGTGCGAAGATGTAGCTGGTGCGTGCGCAAAATACAGTGGCCCGTCCGGTGGGTCCCAGCTGTCTGGTGGAGGAATCATTATTTTCCGCGTAATAAGGAGGCACTTCCTTGCTACGGCCGTGGACCCAGCTGTCAGCCTCTCCACGTATAGTCCACGTCCCATGAAAGTCGTTCCTTGACCACGTTGACCACGCCATGCCGAGAGCACCAGGGCGGTGAACGATGGAGAGGCCTAGGAAGGGGACAACACGGAGGCAGGGAAGACTCGGCAGTTGTTTCCCACGTGGAGGTGAGTATGACTGTACGAGGGTTTACTGGTTCGTCTGTCGTCGTTGGAGAATAACAGCAGGTGTGGGTGAGTAGAGGGATGGCTAGGCCAGCGATGGGAGTATGGTCGGGCGGTGAGGCCTGCGCGGCAGCGAAGCCGGCCGCAAGGAGGAGGGAGCAGGCAGTCCCGCCGGTGCTTGTTTGAGCGGCTGGAGCAGGGAGAGCAGAGATTGAAGAAGCACGACGGTCGTTGGATGGACATCCAACAGTTAGTGCTTGTGCGCCAACCTTTTTTTAGGAAAGCCTCAAATCTGTGGAAAACATCATACAACCCATCTGCCATTATTTCTAATAATTTACAGCCCATTTGTTATTTTTTAAGGTTTTTTTGGAGCCCATATTCTTTTTGTTAGCATTACAGCCCATATTGTGGCAACGGTTAAAAAAATATACGAAATTTTGCATATTTCGGTGCGGTCCGAACTGTTTTTAATCCTAAAATTTCGACTCACATTCAAACTGATTTTAAAAATAAATGTATATCAATATAAAATCCAACAAATTCTCCACGCATAAAAAATAATGTAATTTAAAATCTTGAAATGAAAAAAAGATATTTGAAACTAATTGCCGGTTTGATGTGTTTTAAAAATGTAAAACCCATTTCTCATTACTAATGGGCCATTTTCTCGGCCAGCCGAATGAAAGCTCTTCTCGTCTTGAAAGATTTGCAGCCCAACAGGCCTGACAAAGCAACTTACTTGGCAAATCACCAAAAAACTGGGCTGTGGCCATGGACCCAGCGGTCAGCCTCTCCACGTACAATATTCTTCCGATGGAAGTTGTTCCTTGAACACGTTGACCATGCCGCGCGGAGAGCACCACGGCGGTGGACGACGGCGAGGCCTAGGAAGGGGACGACGCGACAGTGGAAGCCCGCGCAGAGAGGACTACGAGGGTTCACTGGTTCGACTGCGGTGTGAGGCTGCCGTCACCGCAGGGCCTGGCCAGCGGTGGGAATAGAAGGGGGCGGTGAGGCCTCTGCGGCAGCACAACCAGCCACGGGAGGCAGGAGCATGCGGCACGACCGGCGCTGCTTTGGGCGGCTGGAGCAAGAAGACCAGAGGTTGAAGAATCACTACGGCCGTCGGATGGACATCGTACGGTCACTAGAGCTAGAATCGTTCATATTGACTAAGTTGACAAAGCCCTTCATCCCCGTCAACTTAGTAGGCCCACAAGTCAGCCTCCCAGCAACGTGGGTCCCAGCTAGCCGGGGGAGTATTCTTTTTCTTGTGCGTAATAAGGAGGCACTTCCGGTGGGTCCGAGCTGACAGCGGGGGGAACGTTTTTTTCGCGAAATACGGTAGCCCGTCCGGTGGGTCCCCGCTGTCAAGTGGAGGAATAATTATTTTCTGCGTAATAAGGAGGAACTTCCTTGCGGCTGCAGTGGATCCAGCTGTCAGCCTCTCCACGTATAGTACTCTTCCGATGGAAGTCGGTCGTTGACCACATTGATCACGCTGCGCCGAGAGCACCACGACGGTGGACGACGGCGAGGCCTAGGAAGGGGACGACGTGGAGACGTGCAAGACGTGGCAGTGGATGCCCACGCGGAGAGGAGTATGAGCGTTCACTGGTTCGACTGCGGTGTGAGGCTGCCGTCGCCGCAGAATAACAGGGGGTGTGGGTGAGTGGAGGGATGGCCTGGCCAGTGGTGGGAGTAGTATGGGGGTGGTGAGGCCTCCGCGGTAGCACAGCCGGCCACGGGAGGCAGGAGCAGGCGACACGATCGGCGCTGCTTTGGGCGGCTGGAGCAAGAAGACTAGATGTTGAAGAAGCACTATGGCCGTTGGATGGACATCATACGGTCACTTGAGTATTGACTAAGTTGACAAAGCTCTCCGTCCCTGTCAACTTAGTAGGCCCACAAGTCAGCCAAACAATATGGTCGTTCCCAGCTAGCAGGGGGGTATTCATTTTTTTGGGCATAATAAGGAAGCACTTCCTTGCGTGCGAAGATATAGCTGGTGGGTCTGACCTGTCAGCGGGGGGAACATTTTTTTCACGAAATACAGAGGCCCTTCCTGTGGGTCCTAGTTGTCAGGTGGAGGAATCATTATTTTGCGCGTAATAAGGAGGCATTTCCTTGCGTGCGGCCGTGGACCCAACTGTCAGCCTCTCCACGTACAGTCCACTTCCGATGGATGTCGTTCATTGACCACGTTGACCAGGCCGCGCCGAGAGCACCAGGGCGGTGGACGACGGCGAGGCCTAGGAAGGGAACGACACGGAGCCAGGGAATACTCGGGAGTTGTTTCCCACGCGGAGGAGTACGAGGGTTTACCGGTTCGTCTTCCGTCGCTAGAGAATAACAACATGTGTGGGTGAGTAGAGGGATGGCTAGTCCAGCGATGGGAGTACGGTGGGGCCGTGAGGCCTGCGCGGCAGCATATCCGGCCGCGGGAGGAGGGAGCAGGCAGTCCCGCCGGCGCTTGTTTGAGCGGCTTGAGCATAAAGAGTAGAGATTGAAGAAGCACGACAGCCGTTGGATGGACATCCAACAGTCACTGCTCTCGTGTGTTGACTAAGTTGACAAGGCGTTGCGTGTGCGTCAACCTTTTTTTATGAAAGCATACACGTCAACCTGTAGTAGGCGCACAAGTCAGCCTCAAATCTGTGGAAAACAGCATACAACCCATATGCCATTATTTCTACTAATGTACAACCCATTTGCTAATTCTTAAGAATTTTTTTGGAGCCCATCTTCTTTTTGTTAGCATCACACCCCATATTGTGGCCACGGTTAAAAAGTAGACGAAATTTTGCATATTTCGGTGCGGTCAACTGTTTTTAATCCAGAAATATCGATTCACATTCAAACTATTTTGAAAAATAATTTATATAAATATAAAATCCAAATAATTGTCCACGCATAAAAATCAATGGAATTTAAGATCTTGTAATGAAAAAAAATTGAAACTAATTCCCGGCTTGATGTGTTTTAAAAATGTACAGCCCATTTCTGGGCAAACCGAATGAAACTCTCCTCATCTTGAAAGATTTGCAGCCCAGCAGGGCCGATAAAGCAAGTAGGCCTTGTTTGGGTATTTCTTTAAAAAAATAGAACTGGACTAGCCATTTTCAGCAAGAAAAAAACACAACTGGGCTCATGATGTGGTAAACATAAATAAAACCCTGGCTAGAAGGGCCACAGCTCCCGCATAGCCCCATTGTTACCCTGATCCGTCGCTAAAACTAGTATAAATAACAACTGCTTGTTCCTCAAAAAAAAACTGCGCGACTTGCTGGGTACCTGGTGTTAGCCGCTCGTAGTGTAATTCTCTCATTTATTGACTACGTTGACAATGGCGTGAGCCCCAGATGTCCAACCATTAGGAGGACGACGTTGACAATGGCGTGAGCCCCAGATGTCCTCTCCACGTACAATCATCTCCTTGTTCCTCTTGGTTGTTGACGATGTTGAAAACGCAAGAGGGCGGCGCACCGCGCACAGCGAGCGAACCAAGGCCGCAAGGCGGAGGACGACGGCGAGGCCTCGGATGGAACGAACAGGAGCCGTTGAAGATGCGCCGGTCCAGTCGTAGGCGGATGGGAGTACGAGGGTTGACTGGTTCGGGCGCGGGTGCGTGTTGGGGCTGACATCGCCGGAGAATAACAGGACGTGTGGGGGAATAGAGGGAGGGACTGGCCAACGTTGGAGGGTACATACGGTAGGGCGGCGGAGGCGCAGCCAACCATGGGGGGCGGGAGCAGGCGGAGCTGATGGAGTGGTTTGGTTTGGGCAATTGGAGGAAGAAGAAGACAAGAGATAGAAGATACACGACAGATGTTGGATGTCAATCCAACGGCTGGTAGGCAGAATCGTTTGTTGACTGGCTAGTAAGTCGACACCACCTTGGATAGGCTATTTCCTCTCGGGTCCCAAATGTCAGAATCCAAATCTGTCACGGTCATGCAGCCTTTCCTATGGAAATTTACAACCCATTTGATGTTCTAGTTCAAAATAAGTTTGTGGGTGCTGGTGGGGGCTAATCACTTGGCTTCTGTAATGCACAGTGAGCTCAAGCAGCCGGTGAGAGTGATGTTATTTCTCTTGGTTGGGATTTGTTACAATATTTCACTCTAAATTAAACGAATGGCAAGCCATTTGCCTTGTTTCAAATAAAATATGACAGTCACAGCCGAGTTGAAAAGGGCAGGAACATCTAACTCCAGCTTACAAACTATACAAAAGCACTAGGGTTAATTGTTCATCAGGTTTACAAAAAAACCAGATTGAAAAGGGCAACAACATCTAACTCTAGCACTATTTTCGGTAGTCATGGTCAAATGGATCAGTCAGGTCCATAGAATGAACATCATGGGTCGTAAAATTTACTGGATTATGACCACAATATGTTGTAAATAGAAGCCCGACACGTTCAGAAGCTCTTTTGCCCACCTGAAACTCCTTTTTTTGCTCTTCGACATACCCATCCGTCAAAACCATGCTGCTGATAAACTTAAGCCTGATGGACAATAGTAACCTCGCATTCAGCAGGAAGAATGTGACAAATCTTGTGTTTGCACGGTTGACTACATATCGTTCTAGCGTTATTGTCTTCAATCGAATCTCATGAGAAGTGAGCAAATCCCGATGCTTACGAATCCACCGATTGGTTATAACTTTCTTACCCCGTCATGTTGCCTAAATAGACATGAAGATTGAAAACAGTTAAGGTCTAAAAGAAGAGTGTCGAAAGAGCAACAGCTGAATGGTTAATTCTAGTACACTATATGCGGGCTTCCAATGTGCGTGAAATTATCACCTTTATATACAACTTCTCCAGACATGGAAAGCATTGCAGCAAGCCAATAATCTTGTTCAGATCAAAACTATTAATTTGGATATATAAGATCTTGACAGAATCCAACACCATTGATAGGCCATCCATGGAGAAACTCTTCATTGAGCATAGAACATAATATTAGTACAAAATGTGTACTCCAAGATGATATATAAATTATGCGCATAAATTTAAAATGCAGCTTATGGTTACAAGTGTAGATGATAATATAAAGCACCTGAAGAACTATGGAGCCAAACACCATATTGAAATAAATGAGCACATGGATCATGTATTACACCCAAGGTCTCCAGTTTAGGCGTAGAGAGGACGGTTATTTGCAATGGTGAATAACTAGAATCAAGGATCAACCTTTGAAGTGAAGGGGCATCTTGGATGATGAGCTGACTTCCGTCAAAAGAAATTCCAATTCTTACAAGGTTAGGCAACTTTATTTGGAGACAACCGATTCTAACTGTGAAAACAAGCACCAAGCACTCCAGCACAGGGCAATTGGAGTGGATGATGCTGTGCAATGAGGCCTCCGATATACGAACCCGCACAAGTGAAAGTTTCTTGAGAAATGGGAGTCGAAGGTTTAGTACCAGATTGTCTGGTAGGTAGCACTGTGCAAAGGTGGCGGGGTGGAGAGAGGACGAAAACTCCGAGATGGACATCGGTGCTGAGGGCACAAGTTCATGGTGTTCGGTATGTGGTATGTGATTTCCAGGGGAATAGTAGAACTCAAGCAGCTGTAGTTCTATGAATTCAGGGGATTCCAGCCAGGCGTCCACCGTGCAGGGCATGGTATGCTTGCTCAGGTAGCATGACGAGATGCAGAGGCTTTGAACGGAGCCCTGGTGGGGGGAGATGATGGCTCTGGGGATTTCAAAATCATTGAAGAGACATAGCTGACGACAGTCGAGATTAAGGGGAACAGCGCGCCATAGAGGGCGCCACCGAATTTAGAGGACTTGGGTGCGGCGGCAATCCTTGGTGGGGAGAAGGGAGATGATCTCCCCAAGGATGGCGTCCGGGAGATCGCTGATGCGGTCCACCCGATATTCTACGGGTTCCTGGGATCCGGTGGGGGCGGGGTCGCCGCTTCTCCCCGTGCTGCCGGGTGCGGGATCTACAACAGGAATCGCCGCTGGCGGGAGCCTCATCTTCTTGGCGCTGGGGTCAGCCGACTCCATTTTCCTCGAGGGCGTCGCGTCGCGCTCACGGATTTGAGCAGAGTAACGAATGACGAGCCTAGTTGTAGTGCAAGCGAAGAAGAAGGGGAGCTGGGGGTTTTCTGTAGGAGTGAGGAAGAAGGGGAGCTGGGGTTTTCTGTAGGAGTGAGTTGAGGAATTTGGGGGTACGAGTGGAGCTAGCTGACGTGAGGTGGGTGGGAGCAAGGAGGAAGAAGAGCACCCAGGTTTTTGAATTGATTTTACTATTTACTAGTGTGGATGGGCTGTCTTGTCTTGGGACCCGAGAAACAATTACTACTAGTACAGTGGAGACACTCTACAGCTACCCAGAAAAACAATTACTACTAGTACAGTGGAGACACTCTACCGCTTCTGGCTCCTCCTAGGTCATTGAAACGTCTCCCTCTACTGAATTTCGTTATACTTTTGTTCACCGACATGCGGGCCATGCAGTGCACGGGCCCAAATGCCATCCAACAGATTAGAAGGCAGTATGCAGGCGGAGAGTCACCCCGGTTGTAGCGCGGCAGTAACGAGCTGTCGTATCACGAAACCCCACCTCCCCGCAATCTAAGTTTGACGGACGAAGCAACCATCATTTCACTCTTCGCTGAATCCCCTTCTCCCTCACCATCTTCAAGAAAGGCAACACTTGCATCTGCCGCTGTTCTTCTCTCCGAACGAAGGGAATGTAAGCGGATCCGTGATGTTGGTATATTTTCGTTCAGAGGAAAAAAAGAACTTTTGCAAAGTAGTAACCGATCCTCATTCTCTTTTTTGTTTCATTGTCATTGCGATTGTGTTTTCCTTTCAGTGGACTCCTAGTGTTCGTCAGTTTCATGATGGACCAAGGAGAACCAGGCAACGATCTGCCGATATTGGAGCAGACGCGGGAGGCTGATCCCCACGAGACAGAGAGCTCCAACAAGATGGAGGCAACCACCGAGGCGACCCCAGATACTGAGATGGTCAATGCCCTGTTTGAGGTTACAGCCCCCGTGGCACTGCAGGAGCAGTTTTCCCCCTTCGAGGATGTGCCCCCCCCCCCCCCCGCTGAGCTACCCAAGGTGATTTCCTTCTTTGCCGATCTCGATTGTGGTTTTTCATCTAAGTATGTGGTGATTTTTTTAGAAAAGGAAGTATGTGGTGATTAATAATGCAAAATTTTATTAGCTTCGATGCCATGGTATACGTAGTGGTTTAAATAACTTGTGTTTCTTATACTAAAAAGTAATTCAGAATTTGTTTCTGTTTCAATTAGAGCCCTGATGCAGACAAGGATTGTGTGGTTGTACATGTCACTCGCTATGAGGCGGATGACCTGAATATGCGCACTGGGAAAACAGAGTTCTTAGGCTGTTGGATCCTGGAAGCCATTTGCGGTTATACCAATGAAGAGTTGTATTCCAGCCTCACTGTTGTCAGGCATGTTGTCCAAGGTGTACTGAAGCACAAGAAGTTCAAAGCCACTCCTTCGTTTGTGAGGAATACTGTTCTTGTCAAGCTTACGCAGGAAGATGACGTGGCATGCCTCCACAAACAAGTTCATCAGTGGCAAGGCCACAAGGTTGTCTTCATGAAGGTTCACAGGATTGAGCTGCTGCGGGACGTCCTCGATGATGTTCATGGCAAGGTCCGTCTAGTGTCCAGCCCAAATTAGATCGAGGCATGAAATAGTTGCCCCAGCTAGTGTTTAATAGTAGTTTGGATTGTGTCTAATTATCCGAACCTTTCCTATTATCGACCCCTCTGGGGCTAGTACTCTGTTTGAATCCGTCTATGGGAACTGCTGCTACTTTTGTGTGCCCGTGAATCATGTGAGAACCATCGTAATTGTTGCCGAAAAAGATGCGTCCTCACTAGTTTTTTCATGAATATGGCATGGTAAGACATAAGTTGTCACGGTTTATCATACGAGCAGTGTGTGTTTTGATGAAATAGAGCACTCGTTCAAGAACCATGCGCCTACATATACATAAGTACTTGTAAACACTGTTGGTGCTACCCCACTTGTAAGCAGTTGTGCAAAACACGGCACATTGCCTCAGCTCGCTTCAACACTAGGCTATCGACCAGCTAACAATCAACAATCTGTTGTGAAAGTGTGTTATATCGACTAGAGGGGGGGTGAATAGGCGATTTTTATGAAAGTATTCAAAACATGGAAGTTTCGAAGACAAATGATAGAAATAAACCTGTTACCATGCAGCGGAAGGTAGACTACACTAGGCAAACCATAGTCAAGTATTCAATGAAGTGAAAGCACAATGACTAATAGCAGCTAGGTAGTAAGGATCAGGTAGGAAGATATTATGAAGCCAAACAGAACACGCAGTCACTCAGTGAAGACAAAAGATAGTGTAATCATACAATGACTTCACAAGGACCAATAGTAAGTAAAGGGAAGGGAAGGATGAAACTAGTGACTCGTTGAAGACAATGATTTGTTGGACCAGTTCCAGTTGCTGTGACAACTGTACGTCTGGTTAAGGCGGCTAGGTATTTAAACCTGAGGACACACTGTCCCGGACACCCAGTCCTGAACACGCTACTCAGGACACCCAGTCCTCACTGTATTCCCCTTGAGCTAAGGTCACACAGACCTCGCCCAATCACTCTGGTAAGTCTTCAAGGTAGACTCCCAAACCTTCACAGACTTCGTTCATCGGCGATCCACAATGTCTCTTGGATGCTTAGAATGCGACGCCTAACCGGCTGGAGGATTCACAGTCCTCAAGTGTAATAAGTCTTGAGATCACACAGACAAGAAGACTTAAGTGATGCCTAACACTCTTTGGCTCTGGGTGGTTAGGGCTTTATGCTCGCGAGGAATTCTCTCTCAAAGGCTTCGAGGTGGGTTGCTCTCAAACGACAAAAGCCGCACACTAACTCTGAGCAGCCAACCGTTTATGGTTGTAGGGGGTGGGCTATTTATAGCCACTAGGCAACCCGACCTGATTTGTCCGAAATGACCCTGGGTCACTAAGGAACTGACACGTGTTCCAACGGTCAGATTTTAAACTCACACGGCAACTTTACTTGGGCTACAAGCAAAGCTGACTTGTCCGACTCTGGACAAGATTCGCTCTCATAGTCTTCACTCGAAGACATAGGTTTTGGTTAAGCATCACTTCAGTCATTCTGACTGGTTCTCTTGGACCCCACTTAACAGTACGGTGGTTCCTATGACTCAACAAAGAAGAAAAAGAACTACAAACGATCAAAGTCTTCGAGCTCCATAGGCTTCATGTGATGTCTTCTCTTTTCATAGTCTTCGATGTGAATATCTTCATATACCACCTTTGACATCAATGTCTTCATATATTTTTAGGGGTCATCTCTGGTAGGAAAACCGAATCAATGAGGGACTTCTACCTGTGTTATCCTGCAATTCTCACAAACACATTAGTCCCTCAACTAAGTTTGTCGTCAATACTCCAAAACCAACTAGGGGTGGCACTAGATGCACTTACAGTCTCCCCCTTTTTGGTGATTGATGACAAACTAGTTGAACTTTTCAACGGGAAATATAATATGTGAAATTATAAGAGGATAGAGAATTGTCTTCATAAGGTGTGAGGGCTCCCCCTAAAGATGTGCATATAAGTAATTTGCTTTTGGAATGCAAATGCACATGGCAGGTTGTGCTTGTGGAGATCCTCTTCAACTTATGATGACAATCCACTATGCATGTGAAGGTATGTGAAGATAATGACATGCATAATGGAAAATGGACGTCTGCAAAATGATCTAAGTGCGTAATTTATCGTCGCACATGCGGAATTTATCATCGCATCACAAAGTGGCAAATAAGTAGCAGACGACCATCGAGTTTAAGTGTTACAACTCAAAGAACCAAATGTATCAAAACGAGAGTTGTAAACACGAAGCAAAATATAAAGCACCCGCCCTTATGGACCCGCTTGAAGACTATCGAACTCATATGCTTCTCCCCCTTTTGTCAGTAAGGACCAAAAAGGTTTGAAGACATAGAGCATCTACTCGTTCCCATGAAGAGTAGGTGAAGCAGCAGGGTCGTCGGTGATGTTCGGCAGTGCAGAAGAACTTGGGGCAGTGTCGAAGTGTGCTGAAGGAGGTGGCGGTGAAGTAGCATCGTCTTCATCCTCGATCACTCTGGCATTCACAGTTGTAGCAGAGGAAGAGAACTCAGAGTCTTCAAGAGATGGAGTTCGTCGCAGCACTGCCCTTCGAGGAGGTGTGGAGTCAAACTTGAAGCGTTCAGAGAAGCCATCCTCTTGAAGATCATCTTCAAAGCACATCAGCGTCAGCCCTTTCCATGTGCGTCGAGAGGTTTCATGGGCAACAAAGGCATTCTTGGTGGCAAGATTGTGAATGCGGTTGACGTCCACCAAGAGGCTTTGCATTTGGCGCTTCAGCCAGTCATGATGCCTATCCTGTTTCTGATGAAGAGCCACCAGAAGCTCTCAGTCATTAAGAACACGAGTGCGCTTCTTGGGTCGTTGGGCAATTGTGCTATCGGTGGCTTCAGTAAGGGCAGGATGTGGTGCACGTGTAGTTCCAGCCAAAGGATACACACGAGTGACTGCTTCAACTCCTTCAATGTTCTGAGAAAAACTTTGATGCTCCGCATTCTGAAGGTTTAGAGGTTCCTTGGCAGGCTCAGGATAAATGGCTTCAACAGACATATCCACATCAGGAAGAAAGATCCGATGATTGCAAGCAGATGGCTGATATGAGATAGCGGAGTGGAGTTTAATCAGCCACATTATCCATGGAGCGTAGAACTTCAAGCCAAAAAGATCAGAGCTTGATGCAGCAAGTTGGCGGATGAAGAAGTCCTGTGCATTGAAGCATTTGCCATGAAGAATATAGAAGACAGGAACAGAAGCAGTGGGATTAGTGGCTTCCCTGACTTCTGGTGCTTGGGTTGGTGAAGGCTCCACATTAGCTTCAGCCATGACTGTCGGCGTTCTGGGAACGGGGGTCCCCAGACTTGCCTGCCTGCGGCTTGCGGCGTGGCTCAAAGGGGGGCCCAGCGCAGCCCATCTTCACCAACACAAACCCAAGACCCTCGCGAGGGGCCAAGCCTCGCGGGGCGGACGACACGGAGCTTCCTTAGGCGCGGCCTCGTCAGGCTGGCTCACGAGGAGGCGGAGAGATCAAGGCGGGGTACCTCACGAGGTGCCCGTGACGCAAGCCATGACGACCGAGGGCGCCAGGCGGGTGCCAGCCCGCGCAGTGTCCTCCTTTCCTCTTTGGTGCAAAGGGGGCAAGCGCAGCCGCGGAGTACCGAGGCATCAGGCAAAGGTTGCCATTTTGGTGCAACGAGACCAAGACCAGGAGGACTACGAGACGGAGGTCACCGTGGAGCCCGAGATGGCGTCATCACCAGAGCTTTGCGCAGGCGAAGACTACTTTTGTCAGGATAGCTGATACTAGCTGTCCCCCTTCAAATTAGCCCGCCATTGTTGGCTCCCTTCCGCTCGATATTTGGGAAGAGGACCAGGGCCTCTATAAATAGACCAGCCACCCACAGATCAAAGGGGGGTTCGAAGGAGGAGGCTCTTTAGAGAGGGGTTTCGATTAGAAAGAGAGAGAGAGAGACAAAGGTGACTGAGCTCCTCCCAGCAGTTCATCGCCCCAGCTAAGAACAGACCCTCGTGAGGCTGTTCTTCCTTGTATTGTTCATCATCATCAGCCCAAGAGGCAATCCACCACACCACACACTGGAGTAGGGTATTACACCACAACGGTGGCCCGAACCGGTATAAACCCTGTGTCTCTTGTGTTGTTCTTTTCATAGTTCAGATCCTAGCAAGGCGGAGGGGTGCAAGTAGGTAGGAGGCGAAATCTCCATGCGCACCCCAGTGTTCGAACCTCAAGGGTCTGCCGGAACCCGAAATCTGACATTTGGCACGCCAGGTAGGGGGTGCACTGGAGTTTTCTCCTCCGCCACCGCCACGGCCTGCCTCGTGATGGGTAGCGCGTCGCCCGCTCCAGCCGCCGGCGCCAGCACGGGGGCCAGGGGGCTCCGAGCCCTGGCCCCAGCCCTGCAACGGGCACGGTGGCCGGACAAGCTCAAGCTGACGATGCCACCGTGCTACGGCGGCGCGACAGATCCGCTGGCCTTCTTGCTGGCGAGCGAGGAGGCCCTCCTCAAAGCCGGAGGTTACGATAGGGTCATGGCCAACTGGCTCCCCATGGCCCTCACCGGCGCCCCGCGCACATGGCTGCTCCACCCGCCGGCAGCCTCCATGGCCTCTCGGGAAGAGCCCCGCAACCTCTTCCCCGCCCATCGCGCTACACCAACACCCCCGGTCGTCGCGGCCCTCTTGGGCGGCTCGCAGGCGCCGCCTACAAGTCACAACGTGAAGCCGTTCATCCGCCGGGCCGGCGCTGCTTCCACGCGGCAGGGGCCTCCCCTGGACCTGGCGGCGCCCAAGACCGGCCTGACCTTCAGCTCGGAGGACCACCCCTCCAACTCGGCCTGCTCGGGTACGCTCCCCATGCTGTGCACCCCCACCATCTGCCAGGTGGCCGTCACCAGAACCCTCACTGATGGCGGCGCGGGCCTCAGCTTGCTCTCGGTCGAGGCCTTCAACCTCCTCTACATACCCCTGGAACGGCTACAACCCAGCCGGCCCTTCTCAGGCGTTGGGGGCCAGTCGCACAGCTCCTTGGGACAGATCCGGCTCCCGGTAACCTTCGGCACCTACGACAACTTCCGCACGTTGCTGGTCGACTTCGACATCGCCCCCATCGGCCTCCCCTACAACGCCATCCTCGGCTACCCAGCGCTGGCCCAGTTCATGGCCGCGACGCACCCGGCGTACAACCTCATGAAGATGCCCGGGAGCAGCAGAGTCCTCACCGTGCATGGGGACACCGGGGACGCGCTGCAGGTGCTCAAGCTCGCCTTCAAGACGGCGGCATCAACATAGCCCGCCGACTTGGAGACCCCCGAGCCCAAGGGGGCTGCGCCCGCCAAGAAGAAACAATTGTTCACCCAAGACAAGGCAGAAACCAAGCAGATACCCGTCGATGAGGACGGGTCCACCAACGCCACTTTCACCATAGGTGCCCACCTCAAACCCGAGTAGGAGGAGGCCCTGGTCGAGTTCCTGTGCGCAAACAAGAAGGTATTCGCTTGGGAGCCTGACCAGTTGGCAGGGATCCCTAGGAGTGTAATCGAGCATCACCTCAACGTGTGCCCTGTGAAGCAGAAGGCCAGGCGGCAGTCCACAGAAAAGCAGGCCTTCATCGTCCAAGAGACCCGCAAATGAGAAGCCGCTGGGGTCATTCGCGAGGTTCGGTACCCAGATTGGTTGGCCAACCCTGTCGTTGTGCCAAAGAAGGGAGGGAAGGAGCGCATGTGTGTCGACTTCACCAACCTCAACAAAGCATGCCCGCAAGATCCGTTCCCGCTCCGCCGCATCGACCAGATCATCGATTCCACTGCAGAATGCGACCTGTTATGCTTCTTGGATGCCTTCTATGGGTATCACCAGATCAAGATGGCGGTAGAAGACGTTGAGAAGACAGCCTTCCTAACCCCGTGTGGGGTGTACTGCTACACATCCATGCCATTCGGGCTGCGTAACGCAGGGGCGACCTTTCAGCGGCTGATGCACATAACCTTGGGCCCGCAGCTCGGGAAGAATGTTGAAGCTTACGTCGATGACATTGTGGCAAAGTCTCGGGAGGCCAGGACCTTGATACAAGACCTGGAGGAAACCTTCACGAGCCTCAACTCAGTGAACCTACGGCTCAACCCAGAGAAGTGTGTGTTCGGAGTCCCCTCGGGCAAGCTCTTGGGTTTCCTCGTGTCCCATCGAGGCATCGAGGCTAACCCGGAGAAGGTCAAGGCGGTGGAAGACATGAGCCCGCCAAAGACCCTCAGAGAAATGCAGAAGCTCATGGGGCGCGTGACTGCGCTAGGGCACTTCATCTCCAAGTTGGAGGAACGAGCGCTGCCCTTCTTCCAGCTAATGAAGAAAAAGGGGCCCTTCGAGTGGACTGAAGAGGCCGACAAGGCGTTCCAGGATCTCAAGAGATACCTGACCAGCCCACCGGTCATGGTGGCTCCGCGCCCTCAAGAGCCCCTGGTGCTTTACCTCGCCGCCACTCCCTACTCCGCCAGCTCAGCCTTGGTGGCAGTCAGAGAGGAGCGCCAAATCAAAACCGCGGCAGCGGCCCGGGACAAGGCAGAACAGGGACAAGGAAGGCCCACAGAAACTGCCACCGCGGCTGAGAAGGATCAGCCGCCGCAGAGGGGCGCACCGGAGGTGGAAGAGGCCCCTCTCCCAGATGGCCAGTCTCAGGAGGCCTCATTGCCTCAAGAGGCGCCATGGTCTCCGAAGGGAGCCACCAGCACTGACGCACTCCACCTCGTTGAGCACCCAGTGTACTTCGTCAGCACGGTGTTGTGGGATGCAAGGGCACGGTACCCCATGCCTCAGAAACTCCTCCTCGCACTACTGGTGGCCTCGCGCAAGCTGCGGCACTATTTTTAGGATCACCCCATCAAGGTCGTCTCGTCATACCCCTTGGAGAGAGTGCTCAGGAGCCCTAATTCAGCTGGAAGGGTCGCTGAGTGGAACATAGAACTGCAAGCGTTTCGGCTCGAATTCAGCACGACCAGAGTCATCAAGGGAGCAGTGTTGGCGGATTTTGTGGCAGAATGGACGGAGGCGCCAGGCCTCAAGGCCGACGAGGATCGGTCCCTGTCCCCGGGAAGCGAGGCGCCAGAAGGCTGGGTCATGTACTTCGATGGGGCGTTCTCCAGGCATGGCGCTGGGGCTGGGGCGGTGCTTATATCGCCCACTCAGGACAAGCTCTATTACGCCGTGCAGCTCTGTTTCCAGCAAGGTGGAATGGTCTCCAACAACATAGCGGAGTATGAAGGTTTAATAGCAGGCTTGAAGGCCACAGCCGCCCTTGGGGTGAAACGCCTCACCATCAAGGGCGATTCGCAGCTCCTTGTCAATTTCTCCAACAAGGTGTACGAGCCGAAGGATGAGCACATGGAAGCATACCTAGCGGAGGTCCGCAGGATGGAGAAGTAGTTCTAGGGGTTGGAGTTGCAGCATGTGCCCCGTGGCACCAATCAGGAGGCCGACGACATCGCCAAACGGGCGTCCAGGCGGCTACCTCAGGAGCCTGGCATTTTCGAGGAGTGGCTCTTTAGGCCCTCAGCCCTGCCGTCATTATCGAACACAGCTCAGCCCCGGGAGGAGCTCCCCCAGCCACCTGCCTCAGGGGCTCCGGCCTGTGGCCCGGCCTCAGGAGCACGCTTGCTCCTGACGATGGAATCTCAGGAGGGATGTTGGATCGCGGAGCTCCGGAGTTACTTAACGCAAGGGACCCTGCTGGAGAAGGAGGAGGAAGTGGAGCGAGTGGCACGCCAGGCCACGACATACTGCCTCAAGGATGGAGAGCTCTACCGGAAGCAACCAAATGATGTGTCCCTGTGCTGCATCTCCAGGGAGCAAGAGAAGGAACTGCTGGAAGATATACACGGCGGAGACTGTGGACATCATTCATCATCACGGACCCTCGTCGGCAAGGCATTCCACAGTGGGTTTTATTGTGCCACCGCGCTCAATGACGCCATCGAACTAGTGAAAGCTTATGAGGCCTGCCAGTTCCACGCCAAGCAGATCCATCAGCTAGCAGGAGGCTTGCAGACTATACCCCTTTCGTGGCCATTTGTAGTCTGGGGGCTGGACATCTTGGGCCCGTTTCCTCGGGTGCCAAGGGGCTACCTCTACCTCTACGTCGCCGTGGACAAGTTCACCAAGTGGCTGAAGTAGAGGCTGTCCGCGCCATTCCCGTGGGTTCCGCGGTCAAGTTCATCAAGGGCATCGTGAGCCGGTTCGGGGTGCCGAATCGTATCATCACGGACAACGGTTCGCAGTTCACCAGTAACCTCTTCAAAACATACTGTGCTGACCTTGGAACGCAGATATGCTACGCTTCGGTGGCGCACCCCTGAAGCAACGACCAGGCCGAGCGAGCCAACGCGGAGGTCCTGAGGGGCCTCAAGACCAGGATGTTCAAGAAGAAGCTGGAGGCCTGCAGTAGAGGTTGGTACGACGAGCTTCAGTCCGTGTTATGGTCCATCCGCACAACCGCGACCAAGCCGACTGGAGAGACCCCGTTCTTCCTGGTCTACAGAGCCGAAGCGGTCCTCCCTCACGAGGTCAGACGTCGCTCCGCGCGGGTCCTGGCGTTCGATGAGGCGCAGCAGGACGCCATGCGGGGGATGGACCTCGTGCTGGGGGAGGAACGTCGCCGAGAAGCCGCGCTACGAGCGGCGAGGTACCAACAAGCACTACGGCGATATCACTGCCGCAACATCCGCTCCAGAACTCTCGAGGTAGGAGACGTCATGCTCAGGCGGGTTCTCTCCAGGGAGGGGCTGCACAAGCTCTCTCCCATGTGGGAGGGCCCGTTCAAAGTTGTTCATGTTTCCAGGCCCGGCTCCGCGCGCTTGGAGACTCAGGAGGGGGGCCAGTCCAGAACGCATGGAACATCCAACACCTCCGGAGGTTCTCCCCCTGAAAAGGCCCAAAGCCTATGAAGAAGGCGAATGCCTGTGAAGCTATCACATTTTGGAAAAGGCCTAGAGCCTGTGAAGAAGGCGAATGCCTGTGAAGCTATCGCGTCTTGGAAAAGGCCCAGAGCCTGTGAAGAAGGCGAATGCCTATGAATCTATCGCATTTTGGAAAAGGCCCAGAGCCTGTGAAGAAGGCGAATGCCTGTGAAGCTATCACGTCTTGGAAAAGGCCCAGAGCCTGTCAAGAAGGCGAATGCCTGTGAAGCTATCGCGTTTTGGAAAAGGCCCAGAGCCTGTGAAGAAGGCGAATGCTTGTGAAGCTATCGCGTTTTGGTAAAGGCCCAGAGCCTGTGAAGAAGGCGAATGCCTGTGAAGCTATCGCGTTTTGGAAAAGGCCCGGAGCCTGTGAAGAAGGCCAATGCCTATGAAGCTCGCCGCCCGTGTCACTCTCACGTAATAATGAGTTGGGGCTGTACACGCCTCGGAGTCTCAGGAGCGCCGGCCTCAGGCCCTGGGGCTCCCTCCCACGCCCAGTGGCAGCACTTAGCTTCGCGCTGGTGAGAAGACGTCGAAGACTAGATTAGGTGCCTGACGCGGCTTTTCATTTGCTTTCCGCAGTTGGCTTGTTCCTTCTCATTCGAAGTTTTATTGAAGTTGTTGCCGTCTTTGGCTTGTGGTTCTTCGACTTTTCACTCTCCTACCTCGATTTCTCTTGTGCAAGGCCTCACGAGGGGGGGCAGCCGAGCGCCCTCGCGAGTGTTCCTATCCTAGTCATTCAAAGGGTTCCCGACCTGGGCCCATTACAGGAGCACCCCTCCAGTCCGTGCCCCACGGGCACCGCGACACAAACAAAGGGCCTGGGTCGGTCGCCCCCCACGGCCAGGCCTGGGAACTATCCACGCACGGGCACGCAGCCGGAAGGTACGATAACGAAAGCAAAACGATGATTAACAGCAATAACCCAAACACGCCGCCGCGGGGCTCCACACTACTGTCTTTGTTATGCAGGAAAAAGGAAAAGAAAGAACAAATCTGGTGTAGCTCACCTCACACCGGCCCGCAGGGAAGGCCTGAGCTGCCTTCGGAGCTCAGGCGGACTCCCTCTCGCGCTTCACCAGGACACGACGGCGGGCGGACACGTTGCCACCTCCCAAGCAGATACGACGGCGTGGAGGCTGACCGCGGCCACTACTAGAAGAGTCGCCGCCTGAAGAAGAACCGGAGAAGCTTGAGGAACCCCGAGCGCCGCCAGCCGCGCGAGTGCTGCCCTCTCCATCATCGCCGGAGCTGGGTTCCCAGCCGCGGTCGTCACCCTCGGGGCAACACCCTGCGCGGCGACCATCTTCCGCAAACACCCTCACGTAGAGGGTGGCATCGCTGTTGAACATGAAGTGTAGGGTGCACCGACGGCTCAGGCCACACGCGCGGGCAAACGTCTGCCAACCGCGGGCCAGGGACAGGCTCCCGGCCGTGGAGACCTCCAGTGAGACCCATGAGGCCCGGCTGCAGCAGCCGTCGGCCTGGAGCCAGAGGCCGCCCAGGGCGCCGGCCGGGAGCTCGCCAAGGTGGAAGCGAGGAAGTGGAAGCCGGGTGCTAGTCGCCTCCGCCGACCACACGACGAACTCCGGCAGCACTTCAGCAGCGCAAAAGCGCGGCCTAGGGGGACGCGCAGCCGAAGCGCGCCCCCCGGCCGCAGCAATCCGCCTGTCGCTGTGCTGAAGGTCGCCTCCACGGCCGCGGGGAGCTACCATGGTGGCCATAGGATGTTTGCGAGGGCGCCCTCGGACGCGCTTGGGCGGGGGAGAGGCGGGCTCAACCTGGCGAGCCTTCCCCTTCTCTGCGGCCGAGAACCTCCTCGACGGGGCCATGTAGAAAAAGGAGAAGCAAGGGGGGATGAACTGGAAGGGCGCGCGCCAGTCCGTACTTATAGCTGGCGAGGGCCAACCAACGACCCCCACGATTGCAGGTAATTATGACCTGCTTTGCATGCAGGGACTTGTCCAATCCATGCAGTTGCCGAGGCGCCATGGGGAAGTGGAGGCGCCCACGTCCAATCAACCGCCACGCGGCGCCCAAGGCCGCAGGCTGTTAGGGCCCGCGGCGCTTCGCTCTTGCCCTTCCGCCTCCCTGCACGGCCAAGTCCGGGCGCGCCTTGGGCCCAGGGGCTACTGTCGGCGTTCTGGGAACGGGGGTCCCCAGACTTGCCTACCTGCGGCCTGCGGCGTGGCTCAAAGGGGGGCCCAGCGCGGCCCATCTTCACCAACACAAACCCAAGACCCTCGCAAGGGGCCAAGCCTCGCGAGGCGGACGACATGGAGCTTCCTCAGGCACGGCCTCGTCAGGCTGGCTCACGAGGAGGCGGAGAGATCAAGGCGGAGTACCTCACGAGGTGCCCGTGACGCAAGCCATGATGACCGAGGGCGCCAGGCGGGTGCCAGCCCACGCAGTGTCCTCCTTTCCTCTTTGGTGCAAAGGGGGCAAGCGCAGCCGCAGAGTACCAAGGCATCAGGCAAAGGTTGCCATTTCGGTGCAACGAGACCAAGACCAGGAGGAATATGATATGGAGGTCACCGTGGAGCCCGAGACGGCATCATCACCAGAGCTTTGCGCAGGCGAAGACTACTTTTGTCAGGATAGCTGATACTAGCTGTCCCCCTTCAAATTAGCCCGCCATTGTTGGCTCCCTTCCCGCTCGATATTTGGGAAGAGGACCAGGGCCTCTATAAATAGGACCAGCCACCCACAGAGCAAAGGGGGGTTCGAAGGAGGAGGCTCTTTAGAGAGGGGTTTCAATCAGAAAGAGAGAGAGAAAGGTGACTGAGCTCCTCCCAGCAGTTCATCGCCCCAGCTAAGAACAGACCCTCGCGAGGCTGTTCTTCCTTGTATTGTTCATCATCATCAGCCTAAGAGGCAATCCACCACACCACACACTGGAGTAGGGTATTACACCACAACCGTGGCCCGAACCAGTATAAACCCTGTGTCTCTTGTGTTGTTCTTTCCATAGTTTAGATCCTAGCAAGGCGGAGGGGTGCAGGTAGGTAGGAGGCGAAATCTCCGTGCGCACCCCAGTGTTCGAACCTCAAGGGTCTGCCGGAACCCGAAATCTGACAATGACAACGTTAGTGGCTTCATTGGTGTTGGTGGTGGCAGCCTCAAGATTCTCAACCTCCACTTGACGAGCTGGAGGGTCAGTCACAGTCACGTTCTCCTCGAGAACAGCTTCTTGGTGGGACGGGGGAGTAGCAGCTTTTGGAGTTTCTTCTTCATCGGCTGATGTAGCCGGAATGTGTTCAGCAGCTTTAGCTTCAGACTCAGAGACTGGAGGCCTTGGTCCTTTGTGAAGCCTGCGTAACGCTGGCGACGCCTGTGGAGTTGGAGTTGGCTGGGCCTCAAAGTCTTCTTCCTCTTGTGCTTGTGGGCGATCAGCTCATGATGCATCCTGAGCAATTGGCGTCAAAGGATGACCAATGCTGATGAGTTCGCTGTGCGTTAGCACAGGCGATGATACCTATTGGTGCTCGAGCTGAGGAAGAACTGCATCATCTTCAACATGGTCATGGTGACCAATGTCTTCGGCAGCGATGGAATGAACTGCTGGAAAGTCTTCAGCTTCATGAGCCTCTGTGAAAGAAGGCTCATGGACAGTCAGTTGACGTTCTTGAGGTTCTGCGTCAGGGCGAACCATGGAGATGGGTTCAACAATAAAGGGCTCTATGGGAGCAGCCCGTTCCTTCTTGGTCTTCCGCTTCTTCTTGGAGGGGGCAGTAGCAGAGGCTTCAGGATGTTTCCTCTTCCTGGCTTCAGCCTCAGCAGTCCTCGTCTTCTTCAGCTCTGAAGCGGTTGACTGGGCCTTTGGCTTCGAGCCAGTCATGCTAGTTGGGAAGACAATGGGATCTGCTTCCTGCCTTGGTGCGTTGGGTTCGGCCACAGTGGGCTTCTTCTTCTGCTTGGCAGCCATCCTAAGATCAATGCCCGGACGCCCAAGGGCCTTGCGCTTCTCAGCCTTGTTGTAGCCTTGCACACACTTGTCAGCCAGGCTCTTCATGCGCTCACGAGAACCCTGAGCTTCTGCGCGTTTCTTGAGAAAGGCTCCTTTGAGCTCGTGCAACATAATCTTGAAGTTTTTCACCTCTTGCACGCTGAGCTTGGCCATATGCTTCTTGAACTGAGCTTTCTCAAAGTCAATCTTTTGCTTCGGTTCAACAATGCACTGGGCGATAGCTAATTCTGAAGCAATGGCGCCATGGAAGGCGACACTGAGGCCAATGGGTAGTTGCAGATCTCCAAAGCTGATGTTGGGTGTGTCAAACCACTCATCAATGAATTTGTGGATGATTGTCACGTCAAAGAGAGGCAGATCATTGAAGATTTCTGCTTCTTCTTTGCTCTTGATGAGTTGCTCAAGAGCATCATCTGCAAGATCTTCATCACTGGACAGATCGATGGCATTGTTGCACAGAATAGCAGTAGCTGTCAGTTCTTGGCCGTTGTGTGGCAGAGGCATCTTGACTTTCTGGACTTTCTGGGGCTTCGAGATGCGTGACATATCTTCAGACTGCAAACTGTCTTCAGGAGGTGCAGTAGCCAGTGGCTTCGCCTGTGAGATTTTTGGTGCTGAGACAGGCTTTGAAGCTTTAGGCTGCTTCTGTGGCTTCGGTGCTGCAGGCACTTCGTCTGATTCAGCGTCATCTGCAGGCTCATTCACGACAGTCCCTTGAACCATGATATGGGTGATGAGACCTTCAAGGTTGTAGAAGGGCCCAAGAAGATTGGGTTCAGCTTCGCGAGTTCCATTGGCACGGGGAGCAGAGGGACCAGGGTTGAAGTCTAATCCCAAAGACTTCTTGTTCTGCTTCGCTGAGTTCTTGGCAAACTGGAAGTTGCGCTTGAACAGATTGTCATCACGGCACCATAGTAGTGACGATGGGTGTGCATCTGCAGGCTGTGGCCCACGGACCATGCAGGGATAGAAGCCTTGTTCAATGGCTTCTTCTCTGGACCTGGGTTGAAGATTCTTGTATAGGATGTCTCCCCACGGTCACTTGATGGCATTTTTCCCAGCATATTCTTGGGTCACAAATTGGTATTTGAACCATTGTTCTGCCCAATATCTTCGAATCCACTGGATTCGGGTCTTGCGCTGATTATAATCCTCTTCAAGATCTGTCTTTTAAAGTTCTGAGAGGTCATCAGGCAGATCTCTTGATGTTCCGCCACGACGCTGTCTGCCTCCCTTCCTTGCAGATTTCTCTGAAGCCATGAATTTTAAACTGAAAGGCTTCAATACGTTCAAAGGCTTCAAAGGTTTTCGCTTGCTGGACAAACAGGAACTAGCTTCGGGAGAATTTATATGATGCTGTAAGAATTATGCAAATGAACGCAGACTATGAGAACCAAGGGATTCTCCCACGGACATGTACCTATGACATCATTAAGGTGCGAGGGAAGGGGAAGAGGTCATATGCATTCTCAGAGGATTTTGAAGATAAATCAGTTTAGAAGACATTGACCTCATCGTGCGAAGACATTCACTCATAGATAAGGAGTTGGTTCCAGATTTGTACAAATCCAGAGATCAATACAAGTGAGGAATCTAACTACTTTGTGAAGCATAAGTGAATATACTATGCATGTTATGAGATGCAGTATGAAAGAGATCCAACTTGTGTGAATAGAAACTGCTTGTGGTAGAAAGTGACAAAGCTATAGGATCAAAGGGGCCGTAAAAAGGAAGTTTGATTTACCACACGAATAACTGCTAGACGGAGTGGAAGAGGAGGCCGAGCAGTTCGATCATCCGTGCCCTAACTTGGCGACGGAGGACACCTACGGTGACGGCGGAGAAGACGATGTCCGTGGTCGGCGTGAAGACGGCGTCGGAGAGGTTGCGGCAGCGAAGCGCTTCGTCACCGGCGTCGGAGAGGGCTAGCGGTGGTGCTAGGGTTCGTGCGAGAGTGGAAGAAGAGATAATGACTATGGCGAGGCGTGTATTTATAGGGACAGGGGCGGCTCAGTGTTATTACACAGATGGCCCCAGCGATTCACATCTGAGGAACATGTGGCCATCATGCAGCATATCGGGGGTTGTTCCACGTCCCACACACGCCTGGATTGTCGGGTGGTCGTTCCCACTTCTCTGGGTTTTAGGTGAAGGAATGAGCATTGAAAACGGACTTAATGTTTGTCTCTATATCTTCTGCTGACAAGGACGCAGAGAAGACATTCGACAGTTTCAATAGAATGCATATGATTTGGAGAGATAGAGTTTGAGATAGAAAGCATAGAGAGGTTAGGGTCCGATCACATTCACTTAGTTCAAAAGATTCAACAAGAAGACATAGCTATAAGTGAATGCTGTAGAGGACAGAACACTAGAATATATATATATATATATATATATATATATATATATATTCAACATAGTGAAGATAACCATGAAGACATGTTGACATTGAAGCCAAACCAAATGTGAAGACATAGAAAATGTAACGCCATGAGTGAAACACTTCGAACAGAACCTTTGGTGGTGGTATTACCCACCGTATAGGAAGTATTAGACCCAGACACAGCGCACAATTATCGTGGCGCTCCGAAGTCAAATTCCACATTAATGTATTCACACTTAGAATGTATGTCTTCTTTGATTGAAGATATACTTCACTTCGTGTGTTGCACATCTAAGTCATCAATATGCATAAGTGTTAGGATGTGTGCCTGATCACAGGACATTCGAGGATTCCAAGATATTTAGCTCACACCATAACTTGCAAAATCTCTTCTCATCCAAGGGCTTGGTGAAGATATCTGCCAATTGCTCTTCAGTGTTGACGTGTATGATATCAATATCTTCCTTCACAACATGATCTCTGAGAAAGTGATGACGAATTTCAATGTGCTTTGTCTTCGAGTGCTGAACTGGGTTGTTGGCAATCTTGATGGTGCTTTCGTTGTTGCAGTAGGGTGGCACTTGCTTCAGATGAATGCCATGGTCCTTGAGTGTTTGCTTCATCCACAGAAGCTGAGCGCAGCAAGCTCCAACAACAATGTATTCAGATTCAGCAGTGGAGAGAGATACACAGTTCTGCTTCTTTGAAGACTAACATACAAGTGATTGTCCCAGAAAATGACATGTGCCTGATGTAGACTTGCGATCCACCTTGTCACCAGCATAATCAGCATCCAAGAATCCAACCAGATCAAACTCTGAGCCCTTTGGATACCATAATCCTAGAGTTGGGGTGTGAGCCAAATATCGAAGAATTCGCTTCACAGCTAAGTGATGCAACTCCTTTGGTGATGCTTGGAATCGAGCACACATGCAAACACTAAGCATAATATCTGGCCTAGATGCACATAGATAAAGTAAAGAACCAATCATGGAGCGGTATACCTTTTGATCGAACTCTTTACCATTGTCGTCGGGACCCAGATGATGTTTGGCTGGCATTGGCGTTGTGAAGCCTTTGCAGTCTTGCATACCGAGCTTCTTCAGGCAATCTTTGAGATACTTCTCTTGAGATATGAAGATGCCGTTGCGTTGCTGTCGAATTTGAAGACCGAGGAAGAACTTCAGCTCTCCCATCATGGACATCTGATATTGCTCTTGCATCATATATCCAAACTCTTCACTGTACTTCTGATTGGTGCAGCCGAAGATAATGTCATCCACATATATTTGGCATACAAACAGTTCACCATCATATGTCTTCGTGAAGAGAGTGGGGTCGAGGGAACCAGGTATGAAGCCTTTGCTCTTCAGGAAGTATTTGAGTGTGTCATACCAAGCCCGAGGGGCTTGTTTGAGGCCATACAGTGCCTTGTTGAGCTTGTATACCATGTCCGGATGTTTTGGATCTTCAAAGCCAGGCGGTTGTGCAACATACACTTGTTCTTCAATCTTGCCATTGAGAAAGGTGCTCTTCACATCCATTTGATATAGAAGTATGCTATGATGATTTGCATAGGCCAGCAGTATGCGTATGGCTTCAAGTCTAGCCACAGGAGCAAATGTTTCATCGAAGTCAATGCCTTCCACTTGAGTATATCCTTGAGAAACGAGACGAGCTTTGTTTCTGACAACTTGACCATGCTCATCTTGCTTGTTGCGGTATATCCATTTGGTGCCAATTATGTTGTGCTTCCGAGGATCAGGATGCTTAACCAGTTCCCATACATTATTTAGCTCAAATTGTTGAAGCTCTTCTTGCATAGCTTGAATCCATTCAGGTTCCATGAAGGCTTCTTCAACTTTCTTGGGTTCTGTTATTGAGATGAATGCGAAGTGCCCACGGAAATTTGCTAGCTGGGTTGCCCTTGAACAAGTGAGCGGACCAGGTGCATTGATGCTATCAATTATTCTCTCGATCTGCACTTCATTGGCAACATGAGGATGTATAGGGCGAAGATTTTGCTCTTACTGGTCATTGTCATTGTTAGTGGGATTGTCTTCAGGCTGAGCATTGTCTTCAGGTTGATCAGGTGCGGAGATGATAAGTTCCTCTTCAGGTTGAGCTTCAGAGGGTATGATTTCTCCAGTTCCCATTAGTTTGATTGATTCACCGGATGGAACTTCGCCTAGCACATTTGGCAGGTGCTCTCTCTATGAACCGTTAGTCTCATCGAACCGCACATCCACTGTTTCAACCACTTTATAATGAAAGAGATTGAAGACTCTGTAGGAGTGCGAATCCTTTCCATATCCAAGAGTAAAACCCTCATGTGCTTTTGGTGAAAATTTTGAAGTGTGATGTGGATCCTTGATCCAGCACCTGGCTCCAAATACTCTGAAGTAACTGACATTGGCTTCTTGCCAGTAAGGAGCTCATAAGATGTCTTGTTCAGAAGCTTGGGAAGATAAACACGATTGATTGTATGACATGCAGTATCAATGGCTTCAGGCCAGAATTTTCTTGGAGTCTTGTATTCATCAAGCATCGTTCGGGCCATCTCAATGAGTGTTCTGTTCTTGCGTTCGACGATGCCATTCTGCTGTGGCATGTACGGGGCTGAGAATTCATGTGTGATGCCCAAAGTATCAAGATATGTATCAAGGCCAGTTTTCTTGAATTCAGTGCCATTGTCACTTCTGATGTGCTTTATCTTGGCACCATAGTTGTTCATTGCTCGATTGGCGAAGCGTCTGAAGACATCTTGCACTTCAGTCTTGTAGAGGATTATGTGCACCCAAGTATATCTAGAATAATCATCAACAATGACAAAGCCATAGAGACAAGTAGTAGTAGTAAGAGTTGAGTAATGAGTGGGACCGAAAAGATCCATGTGGAGCAGTTCGAAGGGTCGAGTAGTTGTCATGATTGTCTTTGAGGGATGTTTGGCCCTCGTCATCTTTCCTGCTTCACAGGCACCGCATAAGTGATCTTTTTTGAACTTGACGCCCTTGATGCCTATGACATGCTTCTTCTTTGCAAGGGTGTGGAGGTTCCTCATGCCAGCATGCCCTAGCCTCTGATGCCAGAGCCAGCATTCTGAAGCTTTTGCTAGAAGACATACGGCAAGCTGTGGTCCTGCTGAGAAATCTACCACGTACAAATCATCTTTCCGATACCCTTCAAACACGAGAGACTTATCAGATTCCATTAGAACAAGGCAACAATATTTTCCAAATATTAAGATCATGTTCAAATCGCAAAGCATTGAGACAGACATTAAGTTGAAGCCAAGGGATTCAACAAGCATGACTTTATCCATGTGTTGATCCTTTGAGATTGCAATTCTACCTAGACCCAATACCATACTTTTACCAGTGTCAGCAAATGTGATGTGACTCTTGTCGGATGGACGTAAGGTTGAGTCAATAAGAAGGCTTCTTTTGCCAGTCATGTGATTAGTACACCCACTATCAATAATCCATTCTGAAGACGCTGGTGTCGTACCCTACAGTGCAGTTAGGGGGATAGGCTTCACGAAAAGAATTGTGAAGCAAAAACATTTGACGAACCAGTGGGTTATGAAAGCTTAGATCGAGATTAGGACTGATAGGGAGAGTAGCAAGAGATTCAGGAATGAAGTACATAATAAGACCATTCGTGCATTTGATCTTGCACCCTACAAGATGTTTAAGGTCCCCAGCAATAGCGTCAGACAATTTTGGTTTTCTACTGGAGACCTTTCCCTGCAAAAGAGAGTCTAAGTGCAGCGTCTGAGAACTTTGGCTTTGGAGCCCTAGCAAAAAGTCTTGCACGCAGACAATAGTACTCATAAGAATAAGCAGAATAGTTCTTGGTCTTATGAACATGGCGGTTCGATGAACCGCGCTCATATTCATAGGCCTGAGTATGGTTTCCCTGCAAAACATTTGCGTTAGTGTGACTCAGGTGAGTCCTCTGTCTGTATGAAGCCTTTGGACCGTATGAAGCTTGTGGTCTGGGGTTTGTCTTCTTCACCTGTGGTGTCATGATGACATTCACAGGAAGATTTTCCAAACACTTTTTCGGCACCCAGATCTTCTTCATAGGCGGCATATTCCTGTAGTTAGTACCAATATACCTGGCAAACACTTCACCATTTTGATTCTTAAACATTTTATAGTTTGCATCAAAGGATTCATCAATGACAATGGGGTTAGCACAAGTGAAGCCAGATAGATTGGATGGATCTTCTGAAGGTTCCTTTGCAGCAACCCATGTGGTTTTGGGGTACTGCTCAGGTTTCCAGTAAGAGCCATCAGCATTCATTTTCCTTACGAACCCAACACCCTCTTTCCTCGGGTTTCGGTTCAGAATCTTCCTTTTGAGGACATCACATAATGTCTGATGCCCTTTAAGACTTTTGTACATCCCTGTTTCAAGCAATGTCTTCAACCTAGCATTCTCATCAGCAATAGCAGTGGTATCCTCAGCAGAGGGGTTAGTTCCCACATCAACAGTTGAAGATATTGCAACAGTAGCAGCAGTAGAACATTCAGCAACAGAAGTAGCATTATCACGCTCAATGCATTTAAGACATGGTGGTTCAAATCCTTCCTGAGCGGAACTGATCTGTTCGGCGCGAAGTGACTCGTTTTCCTTTTGAAGATCTTCACGAGCTGCTCTCAATTTCTCAAGATCTTGCTTCCTTTGAAGATAATCATAGGAAAGATTTTCATGAGTTGTTGAGAGCGTTTCATGACGACTTTCAATTTCCTCATACTTAACGTGAAGATTTTTTATGTCTTCAATTAAGGACTCAGATCGAGTCATTTCAGCGCCTAATAGATCATCGCTTTTGTCTAACAGTTTTTGAATATGTTCCATAGCTTTCTGTTGTTCAGTTGCAATTTTAGCAAGTGTTTTGTAGCTGGGTCTTGAACCACAATCAGAGTCATCTTCACTAGATGTTTGATAGTGAGTAGTGCATGTGTTTACCTTGGCACCGCGTGCCATGAAGCAGTAGGTAGGAGCGGAGTAGTCCTTGTCATTTGCATCGGTGTCGGTGATGGAGTCATTGTCTTCAGTGTTGAAGATGGACTTGGCAACGTATGCTGTAGCCAGACTTGCAACGCCAGAATCGGACTCCTCCTCAGACTCCACCTCCGCCTCCTTAGAAGCGGACTCCTCCTCTGAATCTATTTCCTTGCCAGCAAACGCACGTGCCTTGCCAGATGAGCTCTTCTTGTGTGATGAAGACTTTGAGGACGACTTGGAAGAAGACTTTGAGTATTTCTTCTTCATCTTGTCATCAGAGTAATATTCCTTGCTCTTCTTCTTATTATTGTTCTCATTGTCCCACTGCGGACACTCAGAGATGAAGTGGCCAGTTTTCTTGCACTTGTGGCATGTTTTCTTCTTGTAGTCATGAGCAGAAGCTTCATCATTCCTTGAGCTTGATCGTGAAGACTTTCTGAAGCCTTTCTTCTTGGTGAATTTTTGGAACTTCTTCACAAGCATAGCAAGTTCCTTTCCAATGTCTTCAGGGTCATCAGAACTACTGTCAGATTCTTCTTCAGATGAGGAGACAGCTTTTGCCTTGAAGGCACGAGTTCGCCCATAGTTGGGACCGTAAATATCTCTTTTCTCAAAAAGCTGAAACTCATGTGTGTTGAGCCTCTCAAGTATGTCAGATGGATCGAGTGTCTTGAAATCAGGACGTTCTTGAATCATCAGGGCTAGGGTGTCAAACGAACTGTCAAGTGATCTCAGGAGTGTCTTGACGACTTCATGCTTGGTGATCTCAGTAGCGCCGAGGGCTTGAAGCTCATTTGTGATGTCAGTGAGTCAATCAAATGTGAGCTGGACATTCTCATTGTCATTTCTCTTGAAGCGGTTGAAGAGGTTGCGAAGGACACTGGTTCTCTGATCTCTCTAGGTTGAGACGCCTTCGTTGACCTTGGAGAGCCAGTCCCAGACTAGCTTAGATGTTTCCAAAGCACTCACGCTGCCATACTGTCCTTTGGTCAGATGACCACAGATGATATTCTTGGCAGTAGAGTCCAGTTGAACGAACTTCTTGACGTTAGCGGTAGTGACACCTTCTCCAGCCTTGGGAACACCGTTCTTGACGACATACCCTAGGTCGACGTCAATGGCTTCAAGATGCATGCGCATCTTATTCTTCTAGTAGGGATATTCAGTTCCATCGAAGACGGGGAACGCAGCGGAGACTTTAATTATCCCTGCATTCGACATAGCTAAAACTCCAGGTGGTTAAACCGAATCACATAGAACAAGGGAGTACCTTGCTCTGATACCAATTGAAAGTGCGTTATATCGACTAGAGGGAGGGTGAATAGGCAATTTTTATGAAAGTCTTCAAAACATGGAAGTTTCGAAGACAAACGATAGAAATAAACCTATTACCATGCAGCGGAAGGTAGACTACACTAGGCAAACCATAGTCAAGTATTCAATGAAGTGAAAGCACAATGACTAATAGCAGCTAGGTAGTAAGGATCAGGTAGGAAGATATTACGAAGCCAAACAGAACACGCAGTCACTCAGTGAAGACAGAAGATAGTGCAATCATACAATGACTTCACAAGGACCAATAGTAAGTAAAGGGAAGGGAAGGATGAAACTAGTGACTCGTTGAAGACAATGATTTGTTGGACCAGTTCCAGTTGCTGTGACAACTATACGTCTGGTTAGGGCAGCTAGGTATTTAAACCTGAGGACACACAGTCCCGGAAACCTAGTCCTGAACACGCAGCTCAGGACACCCAGTCCTCGCCGTATTCCCTTTGAGCTAAGGTCACACAGACCTCGCCCAATCACTCTGGTAAGTCTTCAAGGTAGACTACCAAACCTTCACAGACTTCGTTCATCGGCGATCCACAATGTCTCTTGGATGCTCAGAACGCGACGCCTAACCGGATGGAGGATTCACAGTCCTCAAGTGTAATAAGTCTTCAGATCACACAGACAAGAAGACTTAAGTGATGCCTAACACTCTTTGGCTCTGGGTGGTTAGGGCTTTATCCTCTCAAGGAATTCTCTCTCAAAGGCTTCGAGGTGGGTTGCTCTCAAACGACAAAAGTCGTACACTAACTCTGAGCAGCCAACCGTTTATGGTTGTAGGGGGTGGGCTATTTATTGCCACTAGGCAACCCGACCTGATTTGTCTGAAATGACCCTAGGTCACTAAGGAACTAACACATGTTCCAACGGTCAGATTTCAAACTCACACGGCAACTTTACTTGGGCTACAAGCAAAGCTGACTTGTCCGACTCTAGACAAGATTCGCTCTCATAGTCTTCACTCGAAGACATAGGTTTTGGTTAAGCATCACTTCTGTCATTCTGACTGGTTCTCTTGGACCCCACTTAACAGTACGGTGGTTCCTATGACTCAACAATGAAGAAAAAGAACTACGAAAGATCTAAGTCTTCGAGCTCCATAGGCTTCATGCGATGTCTTCTCTTGTCATAGTCTTTGATTTGAATATCTTCATATACCACCTTTGATATCAATGTCTTCATATATTTTTAGGGGTCATCTCTGGTAGGAAAACCGAATCAATGAGGGACTTCTACCTGTGTTATCCTGCAATTCTCACAAACACATTAGTCCCTCAACTAAGTTTGTCGTCAATACTCCAAAACCAACTAGGGGTGGCACTAGATGCACTTACATGTTGTCTGACATATAAGCAACTATGTATCTTGTTACAGTGGTTCATGCAGTTAATTGAGGCCACAATGTAATAAATTCCAAACGTTCACACGCTAGTCCAACGCTCATGTGGAACACTCACATTAAACTCGTATTCATAAAAAACTTGAAAAGCATAAGTTAAGAAATTTTATACATCTCAATGATTCATAGAACATAACAAACATATACTAGTTCACAGCAAAAGACAAAGTTGTGAGAAGATTTACAAATCAGGAAAAAACAAGCAAGGCTTCTCTCTGAGCAAAGGGCCTTTCGGCAGGCTTAAATTTCCTGGAGTTCACTCTGGTTTTTTCTTGTTGCCACCATTCAGGGTTAGGTTCTCTCATTCCAGAATAACCAATTATAATTGTGGTCTCAGCTGGAATGCTGAACTGAACCATGCAGTGTACTGACCAGCTGAAATGCTTGTGCATTCCACTAAATTTAAGCACTGCTATTTGCAGAAATAAGCAGACCACAATGCCTCTTGTCCGTACACCTGTCCAAAAAACCGCCATGCAGCCATGCCAGCTAGTCCTTGGTCCATGGATGAACTGGTAGAAAGTGCATTCTAGACTAGGATGCAGTTGTTTTCGCTCATCCCTGCACTGCAATCAGGAAGTAAAATGTACGAATCAGCTTCTTTTAGATTGTGTTGGTCATTCTACCTTAGTTACTACCAATGTAGGGATACCTTGAAGACGGGAGGTTAGACGACGGCAGCGAGGGATAGCCATCTCATTTTGCGCAGTTGTACTAAAACTGAGGTGTGTGCTTTTGATTGCGCGGATAGAAACGATACGGAGACAGACATCTCGAAATGATATGGAGACAGACATCCCTATTTGCGCAAATAAGAAATACGGTTATTTAAACAGTGACAGATATTACTACTTTCCCCCGTTTCCTCTTAGAACCAAATCCTAGATTCATGCTACAGCTTTCCCACTTTCTTCCCTGTTTGAACCAACGCTTTGAGTTGACTGTATGAAATAGCTTTACTTCTAAACTACTACTACTATAATGCGGCAGTTTTGAAATTGGATTTACCACTCCATCTTCGGTTCTCCCGCCCAAACAAGCATTGGCTCAAAATCCATCGTTCATTTCCCCTCTCATGCATATCACTGCCGTCCATCAAACAAAGGATGACATCATCTGACGGCTAAGAGCTGCCGGATTCGCTCCTGCTCCATGTGCACATGGTCGACTCTGCTCTCCAAGTAAACAAATAAAGAAGTCCCCGTTGAATCTGGATTGCACCTACTGAAGTTGAGAAATGTCTAGAAACTGTTGCCACCTCCTCACATGCAAGTACGACAAGTTGGCAAATAGCTAGCACATTTTGGTTCCCCGTTGTCACCTGGGAAATAAACACTCTACTACTAACTTATTTTTTTAGATTACTATAAAAATGGATTTTTTAGATGCCGCTATACTGCAAAGTTTACACTGTTCACATAACATAACATTGCATGGCTGATGCTAGCTAAAGTTTTATTCTGCTTCATCGAGAAATGTAATATTTTTATTATTCACAGAAAAAGTATAATATTTTATTTCAGTCATACAGAAGCTATACCTCAAGCTAATACAGGACATGAGTGTCTGTCAGACCTAAATGACTTATTTAGTTGCACAAAATAGTCCATAAACATGCATGTAAACCATCAAACAACTCTGGAACTATACATCAGTGGAACCCAGGAAACAGCATATAATAAAACTACAACTTTTATCTTATAATCAAATTCTTACTTAAAACTCAGTTTGATTTCTGCAAGTGATTTGCTTCTTATTTCAGAATAGTCCTTAGATCATGCAAACAAACACACTATGATATCTACTCAAGATACGAGTACCCATTTCTCTCTCTAAAAAGAAGGTATATGAGTATCTATCATACAGAACACACGTGCAAAGCACGTGCCTTAGTAGAAGTCTAGGTGGCTTTGGAACAATGGAAGGAAGTAGAAAAGGATCCACACGAAGGGAGGTGGGGCAGTAGAGCAAGGCAGGTTTCGAAGGAATATATACCTGAGGGTCGTCGGCATGTCGCAAAGACGGCGTCGGGAGGCCGCATATTGGCCACAATACCGTAGGGAGGAAAAAGGGGGTCGGAGGCCCTCCCGAACCGGCGCTCTCTCGGAGAGAACGACACGGCCGCCGATCGGGACTCACGGGCAGCCGTTGGTCTCCTCCCTCGCCGCCGACGACAGCATGAACGATGCACCTACACCCCTTCCCCGGTCGAGGTTGTCCGGCCGGATTTGTGACCAACTGTGAGCTGAGAGAGAGTGTGGCCACCTATGTGTTGCTTAGATCTGGAGAGCATGAGTGAGTGAACGAGAGGAACCCTAGTAAAGCAAGCTCTATGGCTCCTGCTTTTATATATAGTTGAGTGATTTTGTTGTACCAGCTTCAAAAAATGCGCTCCTACGTGTACCCGCGAGTGGGTGTGAGAGAACTAGTGCGTGCGTGCACCGCTTCTCTTCATGAGAATACAATATACTATGCCCAAAGAACATTCGCCGCAAGAGTAATAGTACAAGTGTGTGACGTGTGAGCTAAAATAAAATGTGTGCGTCGTCTTTTGTTTTTTAGAAGTTCTGAGGGTAGGGTGTGAAGAGCACATATATGCGTGACGTCTACCTGCAGATAGACGGTGGGTGCGACGTGCGAGTCTGCGAGAGGACTCGGGAGAGTCGTGACTCATGAGGGTGCGTGTGCGTGAGAGAGAGGGGGCCACGTATCAATGCAATGCATGTGTCCGTAAATCATTATCCGACAAACGTTCGCCAGAAGCCTTTTCCCGACGAACGCCGTAAGGACCATTAGATCGGCATCCGACAGTGTCAGTTTTGCCATGTCATTTAATAGAACAATCACTCCTCCTACACACAAATCTTCCACGTGAGTGTTAGCAACTGTCGTATGCTCCCTCCGTTTCGAAATGCGGTGCATATAGCTTTATTGAAAATTCGAACCTCGCAAACTTTTACCGAGTTTTCGTGTACCAAATTGCACATGTAGAATACCATGTATATATCATTTCATTCATCCTCGAGAGGTAACTATAAAGTTGAGTGAGGAGTCTACAAAGAAAGACCATCGTATCACCCGCAGCAATTTCAAGCATCCTTTAGTGTCGAGGAATATCATAGGAACTCTATATGATATGATTTTTATAGGATTTTTCCTTTAGAGCCAATTGGTTCATAGGAATAGATTCATATACTCCACATTTCAAAGGAAATAAACATGATATCATTTCTATAGCTTTAGAGCCACTTGGTTCATATGAATGGATTCCTATACTCCCTTAATTTCAAAGGAAAATAAACATTAGCGTATATTCAATAGAAAAGTTCCTATGATATGAACCAAATTACATCTCTAATCCCTCCTCATAGGAATTGAGAAACATATCATCTCTAGATTCAATAGAAAAGTTCCTATGATGTGAACCAAATGACATCTCTTTTCCAATCCCTACTCATAGGAATTGAGATGCTCCATGTCATCTCTTTCCCTACAACTTCCATGTATACATCTTCTATTCCTAAATAGATAGTACAACCCACTAGTAGCTTTTTTCCAAAACATGCAACTATGGCACAAGAACTATATAGTGTGCCAATAACTTTGAAAGATGGTCGCTAGATGAAGCTAACCCGACAGTGTAGAGATAGGCAAATCCGAGCACTACTGGCCGTTGGATATCATCAACATTCCACCAGATCTGCCACATGTACAATTTAGAAGACTCCATGGTTGAACTTAAGCACAATGCACAAACCTCAAAACACAAGCACTTCTCCTTTCTTCTAGAATCTTCTGTATCATAATTGATTATTATTTTATAATGAATTGCGATTATTTGTTTTTTTACTTTATGATTTACTCCCTCCATTCCAAAATAGATGACCCAACTTTGCACTAACTTTTTACAAAGTTAGTGCAAAGTTGGGTCATCTATTTTGGAATGGAGGGAGTACAATGCACAACCCCATGAATCTTAACATTTTTATAAAACTTATTGATTTTGAATGAGATGAACTATAAGAACTAAACGAACATCTTCATCATGCATACATGACTCAAAGATTTACATGCTATAGTGTGTATTTATTCATAATTTGGTTTTGAAATCTCATGCGTTCAACACATGTGTACCTTACTAGTTTTGAGTAGAGTAGCAAATTTCACGCGGCCCCGGGTATATCAAAATGCAGGGCCCATGTCCACAATTTTTTGTACGTACTATATCTCCACTGGTCACCGAATCCAAAATGCTGCCTCGTTCCTGTAAAACCAAGCGGCCCACACATATTTAAGGCGTCGGCTCGAACCCGTTTACTATGACGTGGCCCCGCACGCCGTAGTACTCCTACAAACCCTACCGCCGCACTTATCATCAGTTTTCTTCAAGAGGACGAGGGAGAAGATGATTTGTAGTGGAGGCGCTTTCAAAAAAAGGATATGTAGTGGAGACCCCTACCCTAGGGTGCCCTAGGTAGCTGCCGCACGCATCATTGTTTTATCTTTTCTTTATGCTCTTGTGCCCTAGAGTGAAATGATGGTTGCTTTGTCCGTCCAGCTTAATGCGGGAAAGGTGGGGCTTTCTGATTTGACCCCTCGTCGCTCATTTTCTACTACTGCGGCGCTACGACCGGGGTGCCTCCAATTCCAACCGCTGCTCCGAACTGTAATTTGGTGCATCGCACGTGGAACAAGACGGTGGATGAGCCACATGTCGGCCAAAGGGGTCCTGCTAAGTGTGTTGCCATTTCGTGTGTGGACTGACCCTTCTTGAGTTGCTACGCCAACACGAGAGGAGCAGCCTACCACTTGGTTTTGCTCCTTGGTGAATCCCGACTATATTGATCTAAAAAGATACATGCTAAACTACCCTCTCCGTCTTGGTTTTTTTATTTTTAGGCGTCTCAGTTTAAAGGTCCTGCATGTAGTTCTAGGTCATCTATTTCACTAACTAAATATGAGTTACTATGTCACAAAAAGTATATCATTGGATTCTTAGGCGGATGTAGTTGTATTTAAAAGTCGAGGGCGGGGCTTTTCCTACACGGTAGGCGGCAGGGCAGTTCCACCTAGTCGGTTCAACAGAGATGCGAGAAGATGAGGGAGTAGGCTGCTGCAAACATAGGGCTGTGTGATTTAACAGCGAGTTACTGCTGGACAGGTGGGGCCCCGTGATTTGACTTTCCATTATCATTTTAACTGCGGCGCTACGACCGGCGTGAGTCGCCCAGATTCCTGACCACCTCCATACAGGTGCCTCTCCCAATGCTCCACCATGTAGTAGAGGTTGGCTCTTGCATGAGAGCCCACTTCTCCTCTTTTTCCTTGCCTCTCTTTCCTCCACATATGCAAAAATGCCATGTAAAGCGCCTCCATACAGGTGCCTCTCCCAATGCTCCACCATGTAGTAGAGGTTGGCTCTTGCATGAGAGCCCACTTCTCCTCTTTTTCCTTGCCTCTCTTTCCTCCACATATGCAAAAATGCCATGTAAAGCGCACTATTGTACTTACTTTTACTTGCTCCTACAGGTGCTTAAGCTTGCCACATAGGCATAAAGTCTGATGTGGCAAGTTAATCAAGAAGAGAGAGACTAGTTTGGTGACCCAAGGAAGAAACAGTGCTAAGCGCGTGTACCTAGGTGAGAAGACAATTTTGAGTCTACAGCTAATTAAATGAAGCAAACTTAGCAACACCATTTCATTGGAAGAGGTCACTCCTTGGGAAATGCGATAAATACTCTCGCTTAGCATCGTTTCTTCCTTGAGTACAAAGAAAGAGATAGAGAGGAGTAAAAATACACTTATAGCCAACCTTGTTATAGTATGAGTGACTAAGTGATGACTATGTATGACATGCCAACATCAGATAGCCTAACGCACCGCGTTAAATCTCGAAGGGCACGACCGCGCGAGCGATGCGACGGTCGTGGTAGGCGTGACCATGATACAGGCTGCTGGCAGCCCTTGGATCTGAGATCAAACGGTCGCATGCTAAGTTGCTGAAAATTTGCAGAATAACCCTCCAGGATAGGATATTCACCCATAGGTCTAGAATCACGCCATGCAACTGTTCGATCTTAGATCCAAGGGCTCTCGGAAGCCCGTATCATGGGAGAATGGAAATCCACTACCCTATTGTTCGCACGCTGGCAGTTCGCTCCTACTCGTCCCCACACGTCCTTCAATACTACGGCGGTTCGCTCCTAGTCGTCCCGTCCATTCACATTACGGCAGTTCCACTAATCCTAACCCTCCTCCCAAATCCATGGCATCCCAAATCTCCACTATCGGTGGTGAGTACAAGGATAGAACCATCACCGGCGATGAGTTTGACGTTATCTACACCCGTTCTTCCGCGACGGTGAAAGGATGCCTTTCTCGCTTCAGACGCATGTTCGAAAACTTAGATGATGAGTGGGTCACTGGCTAGATGTTGAGTACACCACAGTCCTGGAACGAGAGAAAGATCTAAAGGACGAAGAGAGGAAGAAGCCTACTTGATCCAGGTTTGCATACATAACGTTTGCTTGGTCTACCAATATGCCATGTCGACGTTGAGTGCCAGGATTTTAAGAACTTCCTCAAGGACAAAATAATGAAATTCGTTACTGTAGACTTTACGAATGACAAAGAAGTCCTGGGTCGGATAGGCCTCGTTGTAGGCAACCCCTTCGACCTCCAGAAGAATTGGCTGGTGCCCTCTCGTCAGCCTTCAATGCTGACCCTGGTAGGAGCCATGGTTCATCCTTCGTACGGTAAACTGGAGAAACCTCCATACACGTTTCATCGTCATGCATGGCAGCGGAATGTACTAGATATAGACCACATCCACTACGCTACAATGGATGGCTACCTTTGTTTCACTATCTACAAGGGTTGGATGAAGAGCAACACCCAAGTGTGCGGTTCAAGCAAAGAAGTATCGACCAAGAGGAATAGGGACAAGGACGAAGTCGAGGACGTGGACGAGGACTCCGAGTAAGGTGGCAGTGTCATTGCTCATGGTGGTTCTAAACTTCTAATGCAGTGTCTACCGGATTAGTTGCATAGTTTAATTTCAGGTGTGCTTAGTTTAATTTGAGGGGTGTGTTGTGCTGAGCCCCCAGCAGAACTATGTTATGTTTCTTCTTGTTACTTTAACTCTTCAGTATGTACATACTACTATTATTACTTTAATAGAAGTTAGCACCCCAATTAAGCACGTAATAGCTTTTTTAATAGCACTATATGCATAATTTGGCGACGAGCGCTCTCTATATGTACCACCTTTTTTTTCAATTTCATTTTTTTCTCCATGGCGCAATCCATCGATAGTACTACTATACAAAAGTATACATTTTTAAAAGGCTAGAGTACTGTTCATCACATATATAGCCGGTTAAATTCTCAACCTAGAACGACGTGCATGCCATGTAGTAAACCGATACGGAGGAAGTATAGTAAAAATGAGGTGATTTTACCGAGCGATCGGTGGGGGAGCATGGCCTGTCATGCGGTCCCACGTGTCATGATGTACCAAGGAGATGCGCGTGTCCCTCTTGAGGCAGAAGCAATACTAGTACGTGGTTTGAGATGATGGCGAACCGAAGTGTGAAATAATGGTTGCTCCGTCTGTCTGGGAAAGTGCGGCATTGTGATTTGACATCTCATTGCTCATTACTACTACTGGACCGGTACGAGTGGGGTGCGTCCCCCCTGCTGTTCTGCACTGTTATTTGGTGCTTGACACATCGACCCGGTTGCTATATGTCCCACATGTCGGCGACAGGAAGTACATAATTCATGAAATGGAGCATCGACGGAGGAGTATACTACAGAATTCATGAAAGGGAGCAACTTAGTTTTCGAAAAATCTGTTTTTACGGAGTACGTACCCACTAGGGTTTATAGGGCTCATCTAAAAAACATTCGTTTTTCCGTTTGATGTGTCTCAGTTCTACTATACTAGTAGTAGTACCATTACATGTTGGATTTCGAGGTGCGTTAGATCACCCGGCGCAAGCAGTGTCAAGAGGAAACTAATGAATGCATGTACAAGTTCATGGAAATTTAGTGGTCATTCATGCATTCGTTCTAATTAATGCCTCAGTAAACATAACTTCTTGAGAAAAACGAGCGTACTAATTACTTGTGCAAACTACGAAATTAATTCGACCACTCACCGTCTACCTTGGTTGGAGAGCTTTTGAAATTGAGCCATAAACTGGAAAGGAGGGAGTAGTAACTTTTGTCTCGATTACTATTTGTGGCCTTGTATAAATGCAAAATGTATTTTTTTATAGTGGCCTTGTATAAGTAAATGGAGGGAGTACTAACCAAAGTACATAGTAGGGACGAGGAGTAAACGGAGGGAGTAGTAAAATTTTCTCCTCGTGCTGCGAGCCACCGCGCGCGTGGGCGAGGGAGCGGGCGTAAGGCGTAGTAAGCAAGCTTCACCTCATCCTGCGAGCCACCGCGCCCGTGGGCAGGGGAGACGGCATACTAAGAAAGCTTCTCCTCGTTCTGCGAGTTGATGGGACACATCAAAAGTACTCCAGTGTATAGAGCCTTGCCTCTAAGGTAGGCCCCACATGGTTTGCCTCTTTTTTTAATTTAACATAACGCGTCAAGTCACAATTTGTTTGTTCACCCGTGGTAGATGATCCTCCCTCCACCAAGTGGACAACCAGTACACAAGCCAAATTACCATGTGGGCTGCCTTTTTCGTACAGAAATGAGCTCCATCGTGTACCCGCGCGGGTGTGGTTGGGAAAGAGACGGGAGTACGTGCGCCGTGCGTGCACCTCTTCTCTTCGTGCACGTCCCCCACCTACGTGGGTGTGTGTGAGAGAGATACAAACCTAGACATGATGCACTGTCCATCCCATGCCTCCGCCCAGTCCGACCACCAGTCACCACCACGCCCCACTCCTCCTCACCTTATCTCTCATCTTTCTCCCTCCATTTTTATATACAAGGGGCCACAATCAAAATTACAATTTGCAGATATACAAGGCCACTAACACTAATCGATGCAATATTAATGGTGTTTGCCTCGTGCTACTAGCAAAGGAGGATATTAATTATCCCTTGCATGCATGCGGGAGTTTGTAAAAAAATGCATCTTGATGTTCCGTGCAATGCACGGGCATCTTGCTAGTCCATGAAAACAACACATGGCAAAATTCCACGGTGAACGAGGGATTTGAATCTTTTCTGGAGGGGCTGTTTGGATCTTGCCCGGGGTAGCCAAAATATTGGCGACCCTTTTGTCCACCAGTGCCTTTGCCACCGATGAACGAGGAATGGCTCGGGTGCTCATGCTGTCATGCATCCTCCAGCGCGCACGTTGGAGACGAGCTCGCACGAGCTGTGTTTTTTTGTCCCACAACGCCGCCCGAGCCGCCCGCGGATCGACCGGCGACCCGTAAATTACGCCATCCAACCGTAGCCGCACACATTATGACAGCAACTCAACCAACCGGACGAAATTCACGCAAACACGTAGACAAACTGATATTTCATATAAACAACAACAGAAATCATATGAAATACCGGATTTTCATACAAACATGATGGATTTCATTACATTCAAATGAACTACATGGTGCTAGTTCTGGACAGCACAAGTATATAATACCTGGCCTAAATGGTCGCCCGCCGATCGATTTGTGTTCCTCATGTCCGCCAGCACGATCATCGGACTGCCGGGAGCCCCGGAGGTATATGCTTCAGCGCAAAGGACGGCTCGCTTCCCCATTGCCCAACTAATATCATTGGCTGGTGCCGAAGATGATGGTGGCCGGCACCGGTTCGAGTTCATCACCGGCCACTACTTCGCCATCGCCGGAACCGGGTCGAGTTCATCCTAACATTCCCCTCTTCCATGGAGCCCATGCGGGGTCGATGAAGGTCCTTGCAAAAAAAGGATCTAGCAAGACACCTGCTGTGTACGCTGGTGTCGCCTCCATGGTGGCCTTCATGGGACCCAAGCGGCGGCGGCCTCCCGTGTTCTACTTCTCCTCGATGATGGCGGCGGACGCGGAGGCGCTGGCCACCGACTCATCGCTCTCCACGCACCCGGCTTCTATCGCTGCTTGCATGGCGCGGCCGTCCGCATGGGAGTCTCGGCCACAAAAACGGGAGACACGATACGAGGCGGCGGCGTGGACGGCAGCAATGACGCTCGTGCGCCGCTCCTCGTCGAGCTGGCCTGGAGCGGCGAGTTGCTGAACCGTGCGCCGGCTTGGGGCGGCAACTGGATCCGTCGGGCAAGGGGAGGGAGGTGGATCAGCGAGCTGCATAGCTCCTATCCGGCGGGCTACCCAGCCGGCTTGGATGCGGAATAACTACTCTTCGTAAGCCATTGTAAGAGTGGACAAAATGGTGGAGGAGATAGGGGAGCGGTGGAGGTGTGCGATTCTTGGCCGGCGTTTGGCCTCGTTTAAATAGGAGATTAAATAGATGGCGGACGGGAGGAGCTCGGCCGGCGTTGCGTTTAACACCGGCCCGGTCATGAATGGACGTGTGTCCAGAGTGGGTTTCTCGGCTTCCACATGGGCGGGTTTCATGGAGGCGTTTGAATGCGGCACGGAGGCGTGTTCAGCCGGGCGTGCCGCGAGTGGCGCCCTCGACTCTGACCTAGGACACCGCGCTTTCTTCCACTGACGTGTGGGCTCTTTGGGTGCATGGCCTGCATGTCAGTGACCCAACGCAGGCAGCGCACAGCAGAGGAACCTTTGGTGGGCCAGGGCGGTCAGAAGCGGGCATTTCATAAACCGATGATTGTTCATTGAGTGTGACGTCATCTTTTTCATGTAGATAAGCCTACTATGTTGATAGCCCGTTCGATACGTTGTGATTCATAAAGACCGCTGCAAACATCAATGTTCTGCTTATCACAGATAAGATTGATTAATACCCGTAACAATCCATGTCCTTAACAAAGGGTGCATGCACGTATAGGTTGAGCGTGTGTCTTGCGTCGTGTGCTGTGTGCATGCAGGCGTGCGAGTGTTGCGTGCGTGCAAGGGTACGTTTCAGTGTTGCATGCATGGGTGCGTACGTGCGTGTGTTCGTGAGTGCATGTGTACGTGTCAGTGTTGCACGCCAGCATGCGTGCGTGTGTTACGTGTCAGTGTTGCACGCCTACCATCGTGGCGTGTCTTGCGTGCGTGCATGTGGACGTCGCGGGGTGAGGCTACACGTCAGTCGACTGATTTTCATCTCTGGTCCTAGATTTTCCATCCGTTGGATACGAAATCACGGGCCTCCAGTTTACATAAAACTCCCCCCCTGAGCTGCTAGGCCCACCACCGGCCGAACCGCCAGCCCCGCCCGCCCCAGCCGGCCCGCCCTCCCGAAACGCACTCCCACCGCCGGTCCGTCGCGCACCGGCCATCATATAAATTCACCGTAGCTCAGATTGAAAAAATTTATATATGAAAAATCATCAGAAAAATGGCAACGCTATCCATCTGTACGCAGTTCATGCATGAAAAACCAAGTTATACCTGCCTGTATAGGTGAAAACACATGAATGGCAATTTATAATAGAGCTGATTTTTGGAGTTTGCATTTGAACCTTTGGTTCAAATTGGACTCAACCAAAATGGAATGCTAGTTGCATTAGCTCAAATCTCATCACATACTCATGCCATGTTCATGCATCATATTATTGCATATGCTTGTGTTTGATTTTGACACCGTTCCTTCTCGATAGGTCCTGCTTCAGAGACCGATCCAGAGTACCTGTCAGTGGAGCAGTGCCCCCCTGTTGATCTACCAGGCAAGCAAACCCCCTTGTTCATTCTGATACAATCCTACTCTCTCGCTCCTCCTCTCATTTATTGCATTAGGACAACAATGATTCAACTGCTACTTTGTGCTGCGGTAGTTGAACCCATTCCTCTGCATGACCTGTCATTGCCACAGTAACTAGTTGAAACCCACTAGCATGTGTAGGAGTTGATTGAAGCCATTGTTGTGTTCCTACCATGCCATGCTTCCTATTGCTTAGAGTGTGTCAGGTCTGATTCATTGGGAATGAATTGGAGTACAGTGCTATGTTCTGATGTTGAGAGTTAAGCGTGTGAACACGATTTGGTAAAGGTAGCGGTGAGAGGCCATGTAGGAGTACATGGTGGTTTGTCTCACTAGAACCATCCTTAAGCACTGAGTTCTATGTATGTTGTCCAATGACTCGATACTACCACCCATTGGGTTCCGGTAACTCGACCCCTCTCGACTTATTAACCAACTTGATCTCTGTCCAGGAGTCGCAACTAGTTTCTGGTGTTTGTAGGTAGTGTTAGTAGTCTACCAAGTGGCACCCAGCCAGGTGGGCTTGGGACAGACTAGGAACAGTGGCACGATGTACAAAGTGGCACCCGGATGGTGGGCTTGGGAACCCTGGTCACATCGTTTGGGGCCGTGAGCGACACCCCGGCCGGATCTCCTTGCGGATGGAACCCGAATAGGCGATAAACCTGGATGAGAGACTTGTGTGGTTAGTCAGGTCATGGCCGACACCCTCACCAGGCTTCCGCTTGAAGGTTGCCGAGGTACATGATATGTACATGGCGGTAAGTGGCGAGAGCGTGTGTGAAGAAGTACACCCCTGCAGGGTTATCATGATCTATTCGAATAGCTGTGTCCTCGGTGATGGACTTCTTGGATGCTTACGTGGCACATAGACAACTTGAAGTGGATACTCTAAAATGCTCAAGACAAGTGTGAGTGCTATGGATGGCTTTCTCGTAAGAAGACGAGGATGAATCCATAGTAGTGTATTGATGTGGTGATTAGTGGACTCGTGTGCGCTGCCCCACCTCAAAGAAGTTTCTCGTTGTCGTAGAACAGGATAGCCACTGAGTCAAAGCTGGCTTGCTGCAACTAAACCCCACATTACCTTCTTGATACAAATGCATGTATGATAGGATCTGATGTAAGTCTTGCTGAGTACCTTTCTACTCACGTTTGCTTTAATTATGTTTTGCAGGTGAGACATCTGTCTCACTAGTAGTACCGCTTGGACTTCGACGAGTAGCTTGTTACCTCAGCTACGATCTTGTACCTTGGGAGGGACTTGTAGATAGCCAAGCTTCTTAGACTTTTTCTTTTGTAGTTGTATGTACTCAGACATGTAATGGTTCCATTTCTTATATGCTCTGAATGATGGGTCATGTGACCCCTGTTTGTATTTAATGCTATGTGGCTCTTCTGGGCCTTTATCTATATGAGTTTGTGTTATGTTATGATGCCATGTTGTACAACACATACTTGCATGTTATGCGTACATGTGAAATGTATTGCTATGTGTGGGATCCGACAATCCAGTTGTTTATCCTTGGCAGCCTCTCTTATGGGGAAATGTAGTCTAGTGCTTCTTTGAGCCATAGTAGTCTGCTACAGCCCGGTTCACCGGAGTCCTGCTAGCCCAGCACTACTGCTCAGGACACTTTACTGGCCGGCATGTGTTTCATTTTATTCCTGTGTCTGTCCCTTCGGGGAAATGTCACGCGGTGACCTCCGGAGTCCTGCCTAGCCTGCTACAGCCCGGGTTCCCCGGAGTCCTGTTAGCCCAGTGCTACAGCTGGGATTCACACGCTGCTGACCGACATGCTCGATGTGAATCATGTATGCCTGTCCCCATAGGTTAGTGCCGCTTTGGGTTCACGACTAGCCATGTCGGCCCGGGTTCTCTGTCATATGGGTGCTAGAGACACTATCATATACGTGAGCCAAAAGGCGCAAACGGTCCCGGGCCATGGTAAGGCGACACCCGTGGGAATACCGTGCGTGAGGCCGCAAAGTGATATGAGGTGTTACAGGCTAGATCGGTGTGACTTAGAATCGGGGTCCTGACAGGTTTGGTGTCAGAGCCTGACTGCCTGTAGGATTTCCAAGCCAACCTGGTCGAAGTTGAGTCTAGAAATTCTTTAGCTATACAGGGGAATTGATTTTGGAAGGGAACGTAAGGCTCTTTTTACTCCTTATACCTCATGCCTTCTGATCTAAGTCATCCTATCTTTCCTACGGGGTTAAGGAACTAGGCTTTCTCTTCTGTCTATCAGGATCACGTGTTACTACTCTGTAGTCTCTTAGGATTGGTTGATCTGAGTCATATCCCAGTTCGAGTACCTCTGCTGTAGTCTGTTTAGTAATATCTCAGAACCTTGAGTGATGATGTTGAGTATGGCGCTACCCCTTCTTTTGCAGAATGTCTCATTTTGAGCATTTTACTGTCGTTATGCTGCCAGAATTGTCCTAGGGGTTCGAGAGATACTAATTTCTTGTGCTACCTTCTGCATCCTACAGTTGATGTTGACTCCATCCTTGGTTTCATTTCTCAGGATGTCGTCAGCTAACCGAAGTTCTGTTGCTCGTAGTCGGAACCATGGAGATGGTAGGGATGAGGATCCTCCCGACCAGTCTTCGTTGGCAGAGTTCATGTTAGAGATGGAGAGGAACAAGCGTGAGTCTAACCGCTTGTTAGCACGTATTGAGGAGAACACCGCACCCCAGTGCAAAGAGTCAGCGACCATCTATCATTTCATTGGTCTGAAACCACCTACCTTCCATCATTCCATTGAACCACTCGATGCAGATGACTGGCTCCGTAGTATCACTATTAAGCTGCATTCTACGAACGTAGCTGAAGGTGACAAGGTCACCTATGCTGCATATCACCACATGGAGAGAACTATGAGGCCATGCTTCCAGCTGGCCAGAGAACCACATGGAGGGATTTCATTAAGGCTTTTCGTGAGCATCACATTCCTCAGGCTCTCATTGACTGCAAGAGAGAAGAGTTCTGTAGTTTCACCCAAAGTAAGATGGTTGTTGATGCTTATAGTAGAGAGTTTGAGAACCTTGCCCTCTATGCTACAGAAGAGGTGTCCATAGACGCCAAGAAGCAGGCTAGGTTCCGGAAGGGTCTCAACCCCAAGTTGCGTCGTGATCCCCACTTGCACCATTGCAATACATTCCAGGCTCTTGTGAACAAGGCCATTAATGCAGAGACAGCTCAACTCACTTACGAGGAGTCTCGTAAGCACACCCGTGATTTGGGTTCTTCCTCTGGTTCTACTTCGCAGAAGCATCGGATTTGGGTTCCGAACTCCGCTCTTCCACCCGGATATTCACCGAGGCCATCTTATGTGGCGCCTCACCCAGTTCAGCAGTATGCTCCACCTAGACCTATTGGTAGACCGCTTGTCAATGCGGGTCCACGTCCTACTTCAGGGACTTGCTTCACATGCGGAGAGCCAGGACACTATGCACGTGACTACTCCCAAGCCAGTTATGCTCCACCCCAGCCCGAGAAGCCTATTGGCCGAGGTAAGACACCATGCAACATGATCAGTGTCAAGTTAGCTCCCACTGAATGTGGGCGTGTGCATCACGTCTCAGCTAAAGACGCTCATGATGATCCAGATGTCGTTCTTGGTACACTCCTTGTCAACTGTCATCCAGCTTCGGTTCTATTTGATACCGGAGCATCTCATTCCTTCATTTCCGAAATCTATGCCAGCTTGCACAACATATCATTTTGTGATATGCCTTCTCCACTAGTCATTCAAACTCCTGGATCCAAATGGCAAACTTCTAGTGTAAGCCATGGTAATGAAATCCTTGTTGAGTGACTTGTATTCCTTGCATCACTTATAGCCCTCAAGTCTACAGATATTAACATCATCTTGGGTATGGACTGGATGAAAGCTCATTATGCCAAGATTGATTGTTACACAAGGTCTGTTCAGCTTACACACCCATCTTGCAAGATAGTCACTGTCTCCACTAGAGTTGCAAAGCGCCAACTCTATTCTCTTAATGCCAACCCTCTTCCTGACCTTGAAGATATCCCGGTAGTCCGTGACTTTCCGGATGTCTTTCCTGAGGAACTGCCAGGTATTGCACCTGACAGAGATGTAGAGTTTGTCATAGATCTTATCCCAGGAACCGCTCCAATCACTAGGAGACCTTGCAAGATGGCACCCTTAGAACTAGCGGAGCTTAAGAAACAACTTGATGAGTCCTTGCAAAAGGGTTTCATCCATCCTAGTTCTTCTCCTTGGGCTTGCCCCGTCCTCTTCGTCAAGAAGAAGGATGGTACGGATCGGATAGTTGTAGATTATCGTCCCGTTAATTTGGTCACGATAAAGAACAAGTTTCCGCTCCACGGGATCAATGATCTATATGATCAGCTCGCTGGATCCTCAGTCTTTTCCAAGATGGATTTGAGGTTAGGCTACCACCAAATCAAGATTAGAAATGGGGACATTCCTAAGACGGCTTTTGTCACTCGTTATGGCCAGTACGAGTACACCATCATGTCCTTTGGTCTAACCAACGCTCCAGCTACATTCTCTCGCTTGATGAACTCGATTTTCATGGAGTACTTAGATAAGTTCGTCGTGGTTTACCTCGATGATATCCTTATTTACTCGAAGAACGAGGAAGAGCATGCCGAACATCTTAGACTTGTGTTAGAAAAACTCAGAGAGCACCACCTTTATGCCAAGTTCTCCAAGTGCGAATTTTGGTTACCAGAAATGACCTATCTCGGCCACGTAATCTCTGGTAAGGGCATTGCTGTCAATCCCGAGAGAGTTCAGGCCTTTCTTGAGTGGACTCCACCTAAAACGGTTAAGCAAGTTAGGAGTTTCCTTGGCCTAGCCAGTTATTGTTGCCGCTTTGTTGAGAACTTCTCCAAAGTGGCCAAACCCCTCACGGAACTTCTCAAGAAAGATAAAAAGTTTGAGTGGTCCCCACAGTGTGAGTACAGTTTTCAGGAACTGAAAAGACGCCTGACTTCTGATCCCATACTTGTGCCACTGGATTTCACTAAAGAGTTTGTTATCTACTACGACGCCTCACGACAGGGACTAGGTTGCATTCTTATGCAAGATCGCCATGTGATTGCCTATGCATCTTGACAGTTGCATCCACATGAGGAGAATTATCCTACACATGATCTAGAGCTTACAGCTGTAGTCTATGCACTTAAGACCCGGCGACATTACCTTCTTGGTAATCGTTGCGAGATTTACACCGATCACCAGAGTCTCAAGTATATCTTCACCCAACCAAATTTGAACCTTAGCCAAAGACGTTGGTTGGAGTTGATCTCAGATTACGACTTAGGGATTACCTACACCCCAGGCAAGGGAAATGTCATGGCTGATGCACTAAGTCATAAGTCCTATTGCAACAATCTCATGTTGCAACAGGGCTAACCACTTCTTCATGAGGAGTTAAGTAAGCTTAACCTTCACATTGCTCCTCACGGATTCCTTTCTACCTTGGTGGCGAAACCTACTCTTGTGGATCAGATCATCTCTGCTCAGAAGCAGGATACGAGAATTTCCCGGATAAAGAGAAACATTGACAAGGGAGTTGGTGGCAGTTTCTCCATAGATGATCGAGGTGTTGTTTTCTTTGAGAATCGCTTGGTGGTTCCCAAGAATCAACATCTGCGACAACTGATCCTTAAGGAGGCACATGAATCTCCTCTCACGATTCATCCCGGTAGTACTAAAATGTATTAGGACCTACGCTAGAGGTTCTGGTGGACTAGGATGAAAAGAGAAATCGCTGAGTTCATTGCTAACTGTGACATTTGTCATCGCATTAAGGCAGAACATCAAAGGCATGCTGGCACCCTTCAGCCTTTAGCTATTCCTAAGTGGAAATGCGATAAAGTTGGTATGGACTTCATCACCGGCTTTCCCAGGACCAAGAGAGGGAATAATGCTATGTTTGTAGTCATTGATCTTCTTTCCAAAGTGGATCACTTCCTACCTGTTCGAGAGAGTATCATTGTTAGTCAGCACACTGACTTATATATTTCTCGAATAGTGTCACTTCATGGTGTTCCACTAGAGATCAATTTAGACCGTGGTAGTCTTTTCACCTCTCATTTCTGGGAGAGTTTCCAAACTGCCATGGGCACCCATCTTTCCTTCAGTACCACTTTCCACCCTCAATCAAGTGGTCAGGTGGAAACGGTCAACCAAATTCTCGAAGACATGCTTAAAGCTTGTGTTATCTCATTCGGTATGGATTGGGAGAAGTGTCTTCCCTTCTCCGAGTTTGCTTATAACAATAGCTACCAATCCAGCCTCAAGAAAGCTCCTTTTGAGGTTCTGTATGGACGAAGATGTCGAACACCTTTGAACTGGTCAGAAACCGGTGAAAGACAATTCCTTGGGCCGGATATGATCCAGGAGGCAGAAGGGCAAGTTCGCATCATTCGTGAGAATTTGAAAACAGCCCAATCTCGTCAAAAGAGCCAGTATGATCGTCGTCATAAGGAAGTGGCTTATGAAGTTGGCGACAAGGCTTACCTTCGGGTTACCCCTTTGAAGGGTACCCATCGTTTCGGTATCAAGGGCAAGTTGGCTCCTCATTACATTGGTCCTTTTCGCATTCTCGCTAAACAAGGAGAGGTTGCCTACTAGTTGGAACTACCCCCACATCTTTCTCGAGTACATGATGTCTTCCACGTCTCCCAACTCGGGCGTTGCTTCTTGGATCCCATACACGGAGTGGACCACGAAACGCTTGATCTCCAAGATAACCTCACTTATCGAGAGTACCCCGTCCGCATTCTGGATCAAGCAGAGCGTGTCACTCGACATCATAACATCAAGTTTCTCAAGGTTTAGTGGTCTCATCATTCCGAGAGATAAGTTACCTGGGAGCGTGAAGATCGTCTTCGACTTGAGTACCCCACTTTCTTTCCGTCGACTCCTGAATCTCGGGACGAGATTTTTTCGAGTGGGGGCGAGTTGTCACATCCCTAGTTCTGGTATGACCTAGGCTAGCCTTCATGTTTGCATCATGTTTAAATTTCATTTAAATTTGAAATGGGGATTTGTGAAACCCTCAGAATCATTTCTGGAAATGACCCAGATAAAAATTGCTCCAAAAAGGTCCAAGAAAATGTTCATGTTGCTCTCTAAAAATATTGGACACAGATAAAAATCAAACCAATATTTTTAGGAGCTCATAAGTATTTATTTTGGGCATTTGGAATTAATGCAGTAATTATTTGCTTTGGATATATATTGTTATATATATACAATATTGTTCAAAAATTGTGCTAGTTGATGAGGAGCTCTGGTATAACACCACTAGCTCCTGCAAAAATTGGCACAAGGAAATAAAATGATTTAGTATTTTTATTAAATCAAAACAAATGTCAGAAAATAGAAAACAAAAACAAAATAGAAAAAAGAGGAACTACCTAGACTTACCTGGGCCACTTGCTGGCCTGGCACTATGCAGCCAACCGGCCCAGCCGTGCGGCCCAGCTGGCCCAGCTCGCCTCCTCCTCCGTCTTCTTCCTCGAGCCTACTAGCATTGTGCGTGTCGCGCGCGCGCTCGCCCACGGCCACGTCTCCCGCCACCTCCTGCTTCTCCCTCTTGACGCCCTGGACGCCTGGACGTCACCACGACGCCCCGCACCTCTCTCCCTCTCTCTTGTTTCTCCCCCCCTCCCCTGGTCTCTCTCCCGCGCACGACCGAACGCTGCCATCGCCGCCGGTCGCCGTTGTCACGCTCACCGCCTCCCCCTCGCCCTCTCGTCGTACCCACGAGCTCCGTGCCGTTGCCCTGCATCGTCTCCCCCAGCCACGCAAGCCGGAGCACCCCGAGGAGCCGCCATCACCGTCATCTTCACCTCCGGCCGCCCGAGATTGTCGTCGATGTTCTGCCCGCGCCGGACCTCCCCCGAGCTCGCTGACGCCTCCGCCAGATCCTCTGTGAGCCACTGCATCGATCCCCCCTCTCCCCTAGCTCGTTTCCTTCCTCTAACAACGATGTCATCGGAGCCAAGAGCTCTTCGCCGCCGTTCATGTCGCCGTCATGGCCACTGTCACCTAGGGCCGCGACCAAGCACACCACCGTGCTCAGTGCAACGCCAGGACCCCAAAACCCTCACTTGTTGCTCCTGCCGTGTACCGTAGCCCCTTCTCCCCTCCCTGCTGAACTCCGGCCGCCGCCCAAGTGGTCGCCACTGTTGATTTAGGCCATCTTCGGTGAAACAGAGGGCACTAGTGGATGCGCGCGAGCACCAGCTCCTCGGAGATGGTCTCCACGGCCCATTTGGTCGCCGGAGACGCGATCCCGAGCCCCTCCGCCGCGTTCGGCCTCGCCGGCGGCTAAACGCGGGCGGGTTGGCTGGGTTTAACCCCCCCAGTTGACCAGATTTGACCGTATGGGTCAATGACATATGGGGCTCGACCTGTCAGGTGATTAGCTTAAGGCTAATCACCATTTAACTAAACCTGACACTGACAGTGGGCCCCAGTGCCACTAACCCTATAATTAGGATAAACTAACCCCCTGCTTAACCTGTTACACTGACGTGTGGAGCCCACAAGTCAGGTTTGACCCCAGTAAGCGCTGTTGACTTGCTGACGCAAGCATGACGCAGTGCTGACGCAGTTATTTCTTTTCTGGTTTAAATTAAATCAGGAAATTCCAGAAAATGATATAAACTTCAAAAATTCATATAAATTCAACCGTAGCTCAGATTGAAATAATTTATATATGAAAAATCATCAGAAAAATGCAACCTATCCATCTGTACCAGTTTCATGCATGAAAAACCAAGTTATACCTGCTGTGTAGGTGAAAACACATGAATGTCATTTATAAGAGCTTATTTTGGAGTTGCATTTGAACCTTTGGTTCAAATGGACCTCAACCAAATGAATGCTAGTTGCATTAGATCAAAGCACATAACATACTCATGCCATGTTGATGCATCATATTGTTGCATATGCTTGTGTTTGATTTCGACACCGTTCCTTCTTGATAGGTCCTGCTCCAGAGACCGATCCAGAGTACCTGTCAGTGGAGCAGTGCCCCCTGTTAATCTACCAGGCGAGCAAACCCCCTTGTTCATTCTGATATAATCCTACTCTCTCGCTCCTGCGCTCATTTATTGCATTAGGACAACAACGATTCAACTGCTACTTTGTGCTGCGGTAGTTGAACCCATTCCTCTGCATGACCTGTCATTGCCACAGTAACTAGTTGAAACCCACTAGCATGTGTAGGAGTTGATTGAAGCCATTGTTGTGTTCCTACCGTGCCATGCTTTCTATTGCTTAGAGTGTGTCAGGTCTGATTCATTGGGAATGAATTGGAGTACAGTGCTATGTTCTGATGTTGAGAGTTAAGCGTGTGAACACGATTTGGTAAAGGTAGCGGTGAGAGGCCATGTAGGAGTACATGGTGGGTTGTCTCACTAGAACCGTCCTTAAACACTGAGTTCTATGTATATTTTCCAATGACTCGATACTACCACACATTGGGTTCCGGTAACTCGACCCCTCTCGACTTATTAACCAACTTGATCTCTGTCCAGGAGTCGCAACTAGTTTCTGGTGTTTGTAGGTAGTGTTAGTAGTCTACCAAGTGGCACCCGGCCAGGTGGGCTTGGGACAGACTAGGCACAGTGGCATGGTGTACGAAGTGGCACCCGGATGGTGGGCTTGGGAACCCTGGTCACATCATTTGGGGTCGTGAGCGACACCCCGGCCAGATCTCCTTGCGGATGGAACCCGAATAGGCGATAAACCTGGATGAGAGACTTGTGTGGTTAGTCAGGTCATGGCCGACACCCTCGCCAGGCTTCCGCTTGAAGGTTGCCGAGGTACATGATATGTACATGGCGGTAAGTGGCGAGAGCGTGTGTGAAGAAGTAAACCCCTGCAGGGTTATCATGATCTATTCGAATAGTCGTGTCCTCGGTTATGGATTTCTTGGATGCTTACGTGGTACATAGACAACTTGAAGTGGATACTCTAAAATGCTCAACACAAGTGTGAGTGCTATGGATGGATTTCTCGTAAGAAGACGAGGATGAATCCATAGTAGTGTATTGATGTGGTGATTAGAGGACTCGTGTGCGCTGCCCCACCTCAAAGAAGTTTCTCGTCGTCGTAGACCAGGATAGCCACTGAGTCAAAGCTGGCTTGCTGCAACTAAACCCCACATTACCTTCTTGATACAAATGCATGTATGATAGGATCTGATGTAAGTCTTGCTGAGTACCTTTGTACTCACGTTTCCTTTAATTATGTTTTGCAGGTGAGACATCTGTCTCACTAGTAGTACCGCTTGGACTTTGACGAGTAGCTTGTTACCTCAGCTACGATCTTGTACCTTGGGAGGGACTTGTAGATAGTCAGGCTTCTTAGGCTTTTTCTTTTGTAGTTATCTGTACTCAGACATGTAATGCTTCCATTGCTTGTATGCTCTGAATGATGGGTCATGTGACCCCTGTTTGTATTTAATGCTATGTGGCTCTTCTGGGCCTTTATCTATATGAGTTTGCGTTATGTTGTGATGACATGTTGTACATCACATACTTGCATGTTATGCGTACGTGTGACGTGTATTGCTATGTGTGGGATCCGACAATCTAGTTGTTTATCCTTGGCAGCCTCTCTTATGGGGAAATGTAGTTTAGTGCTTCTTTGAGCCATAGTAGTCCGCTACAGCCCGGTTCACCGGAGTCCTACTAGCCCAGCACTACTGCTGAGGACACTTGACTGGCCGGCATGTGTTTCATTTCGTTCCTGTGTCTGTCCCTTCGGGGAAATGTCACGCGGTGACCTCCAGAGTCCTGCCTAGCCTGCTACAGCCCAGGTTCCCCGGAGTCCTGTTAGCCCAGTGCTACAGCCCGGATTCACACGCTGCTGACCGACATGCTCGATGTGAATCATGTATGCCCGTCCCCATAGGTTAGTGCTGCTTTGGGTTCACAACTAGCCATGTCGTCCCGGGTTCTCTGTCATATGGATGCTAGCAACAATATCATATACGTGAGCCAAAAGGCACAAACGGTCTCGGGCCATGGTAAGGCGACACCCGTGGGAATACCGTGCGTGAGGCCGCAAAGTGATATGAGGTGTTACAGGCTAGATTGGTGTGACTTAGAATCGGGGTCCGGACACCTTTAATAGACCGAAAGTGAGATTGGGCCCTGATTGTGCCAAATAACCCACTAGACTTTAACAGGCTGAAATTCGGACGAGCCGTAAATGCGCCGACCTAATACACAGGCCTTTAACAGGCCGGAACTTCTGTCAGGCTAGATTATCGTCATTTTTATATGGGACGTTAATGGGCCCGATATGACATTGGGCCACATATGGCCCATGGTTTACGTCCGGCGTTAACAGGCCGAAAATGACAACAGGCTGAAAGTGGCCCAAAGCTATAGTGGGCCTCTAACAGGCCGAATGTCAGACATGGCCGAATATGACCCAAATCCTTCACGGTCGTTTATGGGCCAAAAGTTTTGATGGCCTTTAAATGGGCCCAAATGAAGCCGGACCTTTGACAGGCCGGAAATACATCGGGCCGTAATTCGGCCCAATTACTTAGCGCACTGTTAACGGGCCAGAAGTGACCATGGGCTGCGTTGATGACAAGTTTAGGATAGACCGTTGATGGGCCGATTTGACAGAGAATGTTGGGCCTTTAGCTGGCCGGCCCATTATGATTGCCAGAATCTTGTGGGCCTTTAGCTAGGCCGGCCCATTGTGGTCTGCAAAATCTTGTGGGCCTTTAGCTGGGCCGGCCCATTATGGTCTGGAAAATCGTGTGGGCCTTTAGCTGGGCCGGCCCATTATGGTCCGCTAAATTTTGTGGGCCTTTAGCTGGGCCGGCCCATTATGGTCCACTAAATCTTATGGGCCTTCGGTTGGGCTGGCCCATTTAATCTTTGTGGGCCACTTTTGGGCCGGTCCACGTGTCAACATATCATAGGACCATCTTGACCGTTGGATGGGTGACACCTGTGCCAACGCGGAGCTGACGCGTGGATCTGTCAACCAATGAGAATTTTACACATGGAAAATCGGCATTGGTCGTGGCTGTTAACGGGTTATCGGATCCAAAATCCAACACGATAGCTTAACAGCGTTCCGTTACGGTGGATGCCACGTGTCGGTCACCCTTGACGAAAGCACTTCTGTGACGCGCGATTTATCGTCTTGGAAGTGGACACTTCCGTGATGATAATTTTGGCAATGTCATGGAACACTTGTACGACAGCACAGGTATGACTATCTTGATTCTGTCATAAATTTGTCATGGATGTACATGCATGACAGAAAACGCGACCTACTATGAAAAACACGTATCATCACGGAAGTGTATTTTTTGTAGTGATTACAACTCGATACTAGAACAAAGATATGACTCTATATGAATGCCTCCGATGGTGTACCGGGATGTGCAATGATCTAGCGTAGCAATGACATCAAAAAATAGATAAGCCATGAAAACATCATGCTAGCTATCTTACGATCATGCAAAGCAATATGACAATGATGCTCAAGTCATGTATATGATGATGATGGAAGTTGCATGGCAATATATCTCGGAATGACTATGGAAATGCCATGATAGGTAGGTATAGTGGCTGTTTTGAGGAATGTATATGGTGGGTTTATGGTACCGGCGAAAGTTGCGCGATACTAGAGAGGCTAGCAATGATGGAAGGGTGAGAGTGCGTATAATCCATGGACTCAACATTAGTCATAAAGAACTCACATACTTATTGCAAAAGTTTATTAGCCCTCAAAGCAAAGTACTACTACGCATGCCCCTAGGGGGATAGATTGGTAGGAAAAGACCATCGCTCGTCCCCGACCGCCACTCATAAGGAAGACAATCAATAAATACCTCATGCTCCGACTTCGTTACATAACGGTTCACCATACGTGCATGCTACGGGAATCACAAACCTCAACACAAGTATTTATACTAATCCACAACTACCCACTAGCATGACTCTAATATCACCATCTTTATATCGCAAAACTATTGCAAAGAATCAAACATATCATATTCAACAATCTACAAGTTTTATGTAGGATTTTATGACTAACCATGTGAATGACCAATTCCTGTCATCTCTCTAAATAGATATAAGTGAAGCAAGAGAGTTTAATTCTTTCTACAAAATATATTCACACACTCTAACAAATATAAGTGAAGCAAAAGAGCATTTTAGAAATGGCGGTTTTCTATGTAAAGAGAAACATGCAATCCAAACTTCAAATGATATAAGCAAAGTGTTGGAAATATGCCCTAGAGGCAATAATAAAAGCATTATTATTATATTTCCTTGTTCATGATAATTGTCTTTATTCATGCTATAATTGTGTTATCCGGAAATCGTAATACATGTGTGAATAACAGACACCAACATGTCCCTAGTGAGCCTCTAGTTGACTAGCTCGTTGATCAACAGATAGTCATGGTTTCCTGACTATGGACACTGGATGTCATTGATAACGGGATCACATCATTAGGAGAATGATGTGATGGACAAGACCCAATCCTAAACATAGCACAAGATCGTATAGTTCGTTTGCTAGAGTTTTCCAATGTCAAGTATCTTTTCCTTAGACCATGAGATCGTGTGACTCCCGGATACCGTAGGAGTGCTTTGGGTATGCCAAACGTCACAACGTAACTGGGTGACTATAAAGGTAGACTACGGGTATCTCCGAAAGTGTCTGTTGGGTGACATGGATCAAGACTGGGATTTGTCACTCCGTATGACGGAGAGGTATCACTGGGCCCACTCGGTAATGCATCATCATAATGAGCTCAGAGTGACCAAGTGTCTGGTCACGGGATCATGCATTACGGTACGAGTAAAGTGACTTGCCGGTAACGAGATTGAACGAGGTATTGGGATACCGACGATCGAATCTCGGGCAAGTAACATATCGATAGACAAAGGGAATAGCGTACGGGGTTGATTGAATCCTCGACATCGTGGTTCATCCGATGAGATCATCGTGGAGCATGTGGGAGCCAACATGGGTATCCAGATCCCGCTGTTGGTTATTGACCGGAGAGTCGTCTCGGTCATGTCTGCTTGTCTCCCGAACCCGTAGGGTCTACACACTTAAGGTTCAGTTACGCTAGGGTTGTAGGGATATGTATATGCAGTAACCCGAATGTTGTTCGGAGTCCCGGATGAGATCCCGGACGTCACGAGGAGTTCCGGAATGGTCCGGAGGTAAAGATTTATATATGGGAAGTCCTGTTTCGGGCATCGGGACAAGTTTCGGGGTTATCGGTATTGTACCGGGACCACCGGAAGGGTCCCGGGGGCCCACCGGGTGGGTCCACCTGTCCCGGGGGGCCACATGGGCTGTAAGGGGGTGCGCCTTGGCCTAATGGACCAAGGGCACCAGCCCCACATAGGCCCATGCGCCTAGGGTTAAGAAGGGGAAGAGTCCTAGGAGGGTAAGGCACCTCCTAGGTGCCTTGGGGGGGAGGGAAACCCCCCTTGGCCGCCGCACCCCCTAGGAGATTGGATCTCCTAGGGCCGGCCACCCCCCCTTGGCACCCCTATATATAGTGGGGGAGAGGAGGGACTTCACACCTGAACGCCTTGGCCTTTGGTTGCCTCCTTCTCCCTCCCCAACACCTCCTCCACCTCCATAGTGCTTAGCGAAGCTCTGCCGGAGTACTGCAGCTCCATCAACACCACGCCGTCGTGCTGCTGCTGGTGCCATCTCCCTCAACCTCTCCTCCCTCCCTTGCTGGATCAAGAAGGAGGAGACGTGGCTGTTCCGTACGTGTGTTGAACGCGGAGGTGCCGTCCGTTCGGCGCTAGTCATCGGTGATTTGGATCACGTCGTGTTCGACTACATCATCCCCGTTCTTTGAACGCTTCCGCTCGCGATCTACAAAGGTATGTAGATGCATCTAATCACTCGTTGCTAGATGAACTCCTAGATGATCTTGGTGAAACGAGTAGGAAAATTTTTGTTTTCTGCAACGTTCACCAACACAAAGCACATGAAGCATTCTATAAAGCCATACTCAAAAGATATAAGTGAAGTGCATAGAGCATTATATAAATCAACCAAGGACTATCTCATACCAGCTTGGTGCATGAAAGAAAAATGAAAACTAAATGCAAAAGGCGCTTCAAGATTGCACATATCACATGAACGAAACGAATCCGAAAACATACCGATACTTGTTGAAGAAAGAGTGGATGCCTTCCGGGGCATCCCCAAGCTTAGACGCTTGAGTCTCCTTGAATATTTACTTGTGGTGCCTCGGGCATCCACAAGCTTGAGCTCTTTCCTCTCTTCCTTCTTCTCACATCGAGACCTTCTCGATCAGCGAACACTTCATCCACACAAAACTTCAACAGAAAACTCGGTAAGATCCATTAGAATAATAAAGCAAATCACTACTCTAAGTACTGTTGCAAACCAATTCATATTTTTTTGAATTGCTACTGTAATATAACTTTTCCATGGCTTAATCCACTGATATAAATCGAAAGTTTCATCAAAACAAGCAAACTATGCATCAAAAACAGAATCTGTCTAAAACAGAATAGTTTGTAATAATCTGAACATTCACCATACTTCGGGTAAACCAAAAATGATACAAAAATTAGGAAAAAATAAAAATTTGTATAGAAATACAGTGCAAAAAGTTTCAGATCCATTTGACATTCCAGTAAAAAATGTAAAATCGCGCACTATAGTCAAAGTTTCTATCCTGCACCGTACAAACCAACAGGCAAAGTAAGCATCCTAAAGGCAAATCTTGGAACATTATTTTTATTTTTAAACTATATAAAAGCACACAACAGAAATAAATGACTCTCTAAAACTTCCGTGTTGTCTCCCTGGCAGCGCTTTCTTTAAAGCCATTAAGCTAGGCATATGGTGCTCAAGTAATGAATCCACCCGGATCCCAAGGTATATCAAAGCCAATTTTAATTAGCAATGATTTGGCATTTAATAGTGAGCACAAGGTAGCATATATCATGTAATTATGAAATCTAACTCTCTTCCTATGCATCGGCATTCCATAAAAGAACAATTCATGCACACAAAGTAAAGGACAAAGCATAGTATAAACATATTCTTGCAATTTTATCATGTGGGAAGCATATAGAGGTGGAGATATAGTTCCTCTCTCATAATAATTGCAAGTAGGAGCAGAAAGCACATGCATATTATATTCATAAAAATCATCATGTGTAATGATAAAAGGCAACCCATCAATATAATCCTTAATAACGGCAAACTTCTCCGATATAGTGTAGTTGGGAGAATTCAAAAAGATAATAGGACTATCATGCGTGGGTGCAATAGCAACAATTTCATGTTTAACATAAGGAACTATAGCAAGTTCATCTCCATAAGCATAATTCATATTGGCATCTTGGCCACAAGCATAGCAAGCATCATCAAAAAGGGATATTTCAAAAGAATCAACGGGATCATAGCAATTATCATAGCATTCATCCTTCGGTAAGCATGAAGGGGAATTAAACAATGTATGAGTTGAAGAGTTACTCTCATTAGAAGGTGGGCATGGGTGATCAATCCGCTCTTCCTCCTTTTGTTCTTCGCTCTCCTCCTCATCTTTTTCATCCAATGAGCTTACAGTTTCATCAATTTCTTCTTCCATAGACTCCTGCAAAATATTAGTCTCTTCTTGGACAGTGGAGTAGTCCTCACAATATGGTTCAACATAGGCATTAGAAGCATAATTATCATAACACTATTTAAGTATGGAAAAAAATTCAGATTTGTAAAGAGTAGCACCATACTTTTCAATCAAATAAGCAATTTCGTAAGCACCCTTAAAAGCAACAAATTCTTCAATTTGTTGAACATCATAGTAACTATAAACACATTTAGCATACGAAGATACGATTCCATTATCACTAAACTCACATTGATAGGGAAGGTGTTTCTTAGGGTTTTTAGAACAACAAGTAAAATCGTATATTTCACATAAATTCCAAGCATAGCCTTGCAAACGATGAATTTGACCCAATAGAAATTTCCCTTTTTCATATATTCGGTGTCGCACATAACAAGCATGCTCATCTAAAGATTTGCCCTCAACTAAGCTAGTTGGGGTTTCAGCACGAGCACATATGGATCGAAGATGATCCAAGTAATAAGCTTCAACAGTGTGATATATTTTGAGTGGCTCTTCAACCATTGGTTCAGTAGGTACAACTAATTGTTTTTGGTATTTTGCGTTTCCTACCCATAACTAAAGATAGAAAAAATAAGAACAACAAATAAAAATTACTTAGTGATAAAGAAAACAAGCACACACGAGAATATTCACCCCACGCTATTGCTCCCCGGCAACGGCACCAGAAAAAGGTCTTGATAACCCACAAGTATAGGGGATCGCAAAAGTTTTCGATAAGTAAGAGTGTCGAACCCAACGAGGAGCTAAAGGCAGACCAAATATTCCCTCAAGTTCTATCGACCACCGATACAACTCAACGCACGCTTGATGTTCGCTTTACCTAGAACAAGTATGAAACAAGAAGTACTTTGTAGGTGTTGTTGGATAGGTTTGCAAGATAATAAAGATTACATAAATAAAAAGTAGGGTCTGTTTAGGTAAATACACAACTAAGTTAGTTTTAGTAAAGAGCTTTTCGTTACGAGAAAGTTATTTGTCCCTAGGCAATCGATAACTAGACCGGTAATCATTATTGCAATTTTATGAGGGAGAGGCATAAGCTAACATACTTTCTCTACTTGGATCATATGCACTTATGATTGGAACTCTAGCAAGCATCCGCAACTACTAAAGATCATTAAGGTAAAACCCAACCATAGCATTAAAGCATCAAGTCATCTTTATCCCATACTCAACAACCCCTTACTCTGGTTTGTGTTTCAGTCACTCACGCAACTCACTATAAGCGAATCATGAACGTATTGCAACACCCTACAACGGGGATCCTTCACGCTTGCGCGACACGGAGAGCACCATAGGACACCACCAATAATAAAACATGCAACTCAAACCATCTTTATCATCAAATATCCCATAGGACAAAATAGACCTACTCAAACATCATAGGATAGCCATACATCATTGGGAAATAATATATAGCGTTGAGAACCATGTTTAAGTAGAGATTACAGTGGGTAAGAGAGAGGTTACACCACTGCATAGAGGGGGGAAGAGTTGGTGATGATGGTGGTAAAGTTGTTGGTGAAGATTGCGGTGATGATGATGGCCCCTGGTGGCCCTCCGGCGCCACCGGAAGCGAGGGGGAGAGAGCCCCCCTCCTTCTTCTTCTACCTTGACCTCCTCCCTAGATGGGAGAAGGGTTTACCCTCTGGTCCATGGACTCCATGGCACGGGAGGGGCGATAGCCCCTCCGAGATTGGATCTATCTCTCTGTCTCTCTCTGTTTCTGCGTTCTCAGATTCTACCCTTTAACCGTTTCTTATATTCCCGGAGATCCGTAACTCCGATTGGGCTGAAATTTTAACATGACCTCTATCCGGATATTAGATTTCTTGCGGCGAATGAAGGGCACCAGCCGCCTGACGGGGTGGCCACAAGGGTCAGGGGCGCGCTTGCCCCCCTGGGGCGCGCCCACTGCCTCGTGGGCCCCTTGAGCATCGTCTCGCGTGGATTTTTCTTCCCAAAAATCATATATATTCCAAAAAAATCTCCATCAGTTTTTATTCCATTTCGACTCCATTTGATATGGATATTCTGTGAAACAAAAAGCATGCAACAAACATGAACTGGCACTGGACACTGGATCAATATGTTAGTCCAAAAAATACTATAAAAAGTTGCCAAAAGTATATGAAAGTTGTAGAATATTGGCATGGAACAATCAAAAATTATTGATACGACAGAGACGTATCAGATTTTCATGGTGTGAGGACAGTGGATACATAGTATACCGGTTTCTGAGGTGGGAACTTGTGTCCGTCCTCCTCTCGTTCAATGACGAGCACTGCACTCACCACCTGCTGTGTTGCAGAGATGTATAATAACATCGGTTTGCCGATGTTTGGCGCTGCCAGGATTGGGTTGCTCGCTAAAAGAGCCTTTATTTCCTCCAGCCCGACCGTTGCCGCTTCCGTCCACTCGAAGTGGTCGGTACGTCGGCGAAGGCGATAAAGTGGCAATGTTTTTTCTCCTAGTCTGGAGATAAAGCGGCTTAAAGCTGCCATGCATCCGGCTAGTTTTTGAACCTGTTTAAGGTCTATTGGTGTAGCCAATTGTGATAAAGCTCGGATTTTGGCTGGATTTGCCTCAATTCCTCTATTGGAGACGATGAAGCCCATCAGTTTTCCAGCGGGGACGCCGAAAACGCACTTTTCCGGATTGAGCTTGATGTCATATGTCCAGAGGTTGTCGAATGTGAGACGCATGTCGTCTATTAACGACTCGACGTGCTTAGTCTTGATGACGACGTCATCCACATATGCTTCAACTATCTTGCCAATTTGTTTCTCTAGGCATGTTTGAATCATACGTTGGTAGGTGGCGCCGGCATTTTTAAGCCCGAAGGGCATAGTGTGGAAGCAAAAAGGCCCGTATGGGGTGATGAATGCCGTTGCGGCTTGATCAGACTCCTTCATTTTGATTTGATGGTATCCGGAGTATGCGTCGAGGAAACACAGTGAGTCGTGTCCTGAAGTAGCATCAATAATATGATCGATGCGGGGGAGGGGGAAGGGATCCTTGGGGCAAGCCTTATTGACGTCTTTGAAATCGACGCACGGGCTCCAGGATTTGTCCTTCTTTGGGACCATCACCAGGTTTGCTAGCCAGTCTGGGTGTTTTATCTCTCTGATGAATCCAACCTCGATTAACTTGTCTAGCTCCTCCCCATGGCTTGTCGTTTAGGTTCGGAAAAGCGCCGCAGTGTTTGCTTGATCGGCTTATATCGCATCAATATATTGAGGTTGTGTTCGGCCAGCCTGCGTGGGATTCTTGGCATATCACAAGCATGCCAGGCGAATATGTCCCAGTTCCCGCGCAGGAACGTTCATAGTGCGGCATCAACCGTTGGGTCCAGTTGTGCCCCGATGGAAGCTGTCTTCTTGGGGTCCGTCGGGTGGACTTGAAATTTGCCTATTTCGTCTGCTGGTTTGAAGGAGGTGGATTTGGGATGCTTATCAAGGATTACGTCATCCGTATCCACCGTAGAGCGTAGTGCAGTTAACTCTTCGGCCGCGAGGGCCTCAGACAATGACTCAAGGGCCAGGGATGCTGTTTTGTTTTTGGTGCAGAGGGCTATGTCCGTATCACTAGCAAGAGTGATAATACCGTTGGGCCCGGGCATCTTGAGCTTCATATACTAGTAATGAGGTATAGCTTGAAAGCATGTGAATGCATCTCGCCCCAACAGGGTGTGATATCCACTGTTGAAAGGGGCCACTTGGAAGGTTATCTCTTCGGACCGATAGTTCTCCGGCGTGCCGAATACCATGTTGAATGTAATTTTCCCTGTGCATCGTGCCTCCCAGCTGGGAATGATCCCTCGGAAGGTCGTATTACTATGCTCGATGCGGCTCCTGTCTATTTCCATTTTATTTAGTGTGTCCTTGTAGATGAGGTTTAGTCCGCTGCCACCATCCATGAGCACTTTAGTGAGCCAAAAGCCATCCACAATTGGGTTGAGGACCAAGGCGGCAGCTGCCCGGACTGACCGGATTTTTGGTTTGTCACTGGCGTTGAAAGTTATGGCCGTGTCGTTCTATGGATTTATTGTTTGAAGCAAAAGTCTCAAAGACTGTCAATACTCTGTGGTCATCGTATTCCGAGGGAAGTTGCTCCACGGTGTTTTTGGTGAGGATATCCTCACCGCTCTTGGCCACTTGACGGAGTATCCAACATGATCTAAGGCTGTGGTTTGGTACGGTATCCGGTGTCATGTGTATTTTGCCTGGCCTATCGAGCCATCCCTCCAGAACGGTTCTGCGTCCCTTAATGGGATTAGTTTTCTTTACTATGGGTTTGGGTGCCCCACGAGTGTGCATCCATTTTGCTCGCCCGAGGGGTTGGGTGGAGACCGGTGGCTCCCAGCGAGTTGTCTGAGTTTTCCAGGCGCTTTCCATTGCGCAATACTTCTGTACTATAGTTGAAAAGTCTGTGAAGTGTAATACGTGATGGCGATTGATGGCGTTGAGGATTCCTTCGTCCGTCCAATTATTGCAGAATAATGAAATCGCGTCCACATCGTGGAAATCTTTAATCTTGTCGTTGACAAGGAGGAATATGGCCCAAAAGTGATGGACTGTTTCCTGAGACTGCTGTCGTATGCACGTGAGGTCGCATATATCCGAATGACCAGAATTTCTTGTTGAATATTGCATGTGGTGTGTGGGTGGTTTTAAATCCGAAACCCGACCCAATTTGGAGTCCGGAGTTTGAGAAGCTTCCGAGCTTATTAGTTCGGGTTCCGGGATGTCCAATGATTTTCCGGCCCCACGCCCGATTTTAGATTCGGAGGGCTTGGAGTGTCGTTCCGCAGATAGGTATCCATCCCTTCGAGCTCAGAAATTTGAACATAGTTCATCTTTAGCATAGGGGAAGAATTATTGTTTTGCTCTTCTACGACCACTATCTGATGGGTGATCGGCGGAGATTTGATTTCTCTCTGATCTGGTTTAAGCACAATCTGATCATAGTCAGTAGCGACCCCCATGGCGGCGATGCGATCTAGGAGTTCGTTTAAAGACGACCACTCTGCCGGATCCATCCGTCTGGAGTATTCAGAGTCAACATGGAGGTGATTTTTGATGACCCGAGAAGTCATCGTCGGCTTAACGGCTAAGCGGGCGATCATGGTAAAGCCACCCAGCCGGAGTGTTTGGCCTGAGGCCAGAGCTCCTCTGGAGGTGATACTGTCTTTGATAATGAGGCGAGCCATCAACCCTAACTTCGACGTCACAGTGGAACTCTCAATGAAAGCACCAATGTTGGTGTCAAAACCGGCGGATCTCGGATAGGGGGTCCGGAACTGTGCGTCTAAGGTCGATGGTAACATGAGGCAGGGGACACGATGTTTTACCCAGGTCCGGGCCCTCTTGATGGAGGTAATAGCCTACGTCCTGCTTGATTGATCTTGATGAATATGAGGACTACAAGAGTTGATCTACAACGAGATCGTTGTGGCTAAACCCTAGAAGTCTTGCCTCTATGATTGTGATTGCCTATACGGACTAAACCCTCTGGTTTATATAGACACCGGAGGGGCCTAGGGTTATACAAAGTCGGTTACAGAGAAAGGAAATAATAAATCCAGACGCCTAGCTTGCCTCCCACGCAAAGGAGAGTCCCATCCGGACACGGGAGGAAGTCTTCTATCTTGTATCTTCATGTCCCAATAGTCTGGCCCATGTCACATAGGCCGTACGCCCGAGGACCTCTTAATCCAGGACTCCCTCAGCGACATCATCATCTTGGGGGCGGAGGCGCCCCCGCAAGCGCCGACTATCGAGGCTCATGGCACTCGGCCTGTCGTGCCACTAGCGCCGCCGGTCGACGGCGAGCTGGTGGTGGGGGCGACTCCCTTGGTCCGTACTCCAGTGCGCAGGCGCGTGGCGAAGGCGACCTCAGCGCCACGACTGCAGGAGATCGAGGCTGCGAGCTCATCAGCCCCAGACGCAGAGGCCACCAGAGTCGTCCCGCCAGAATGGACACCTGGGGGAGGGACGGGCATGCTGAACAAGGCGGCGCGGGACATTCAGGCCCAGCTTTAGGCCCAAGGCGCCGCCCTCCAGCAGTACATGAAGACGTTCTTGTCGACGCGAGCGGCCATCCATGTATGCTTCTTTGCTTTGTTTTCTGATTCTTGAAATCTTCCGTGGGGGCGCACCAGCGCACCCACTAGGGGTAGCCCCCGAGTTCCCGGCCGGCTGCTGAGCAGGTGGCTCGGAACTTAAAGGTAAGTTCCGAGTGCTGACTTTTTCTTTACTTTTGTTGTCTTCGTTGCAGGACTACCATAACATCCGTGCGGCCACCTTCAACTCCCAAGTCCAGGAGCTAGACAAGCAGACCGCTGCCTTGTCCGACAGCCAGAGTAGGCTTCCAACTTTTCTCTCTTGCGGGGCCACGTCAGAGCACCCGCTAGGTGTAGCGCCCGAGATTCGGGCTCACTGCTGAGCAGTCAGGCCGGATCTCTCGGCAACCACTTTTCATTTTGGTCAACTTGTTGATTATCTTCTTTTCTTTGCCTTTGCAGGAGCCAACACCACCTTGTAGTAGCAGCTGGGCGAAGCCCAAACTGCACTGCATGCCAAGGAGGAGTGCAGGAAGGCGTCCCAGGAGCATGACCGCCTGGTCAAGGAGATGGCTGACTAGGTGGACCGGAAGAAGGCAGAGCTCCAGAAGGCGAAGGATAGCGGGGCCGTCCTCCAGGCCGAGTTCGAGACTGAACGCTCGGGCTAGGCCGAGAGGGAGAAAGCTCTGTCCGACGGCTACGGCGAGATCGAGGACATGTTTGATGGTAAGTTATCCTTTCCCTTTCTTTCATCTGTCGACTGTCATATGAGTCGACTTCCGGCTTCATGGTTCTTTTTTCCTTCTTGTGCAGAGTACTTCCATGGCCACTCTGTTGCCTCCAGCCAAGCCATCGAAGCTCGCCGCGATGAGCGAAGACGAGCTTGAGTAGAAATCGCGCCCAACGCCCCTCGGACCCTTGACGAGCAGCATCTCGCCGTTCAAGCTCATCTCCAGCCGGCTCATCGGGCGTTCCGCCGTCTACAGCGCGTTGGAGCCCAGGTTGTTTCCGCCCTCTGGCCAGGCGTTGCAGCTCCGCGTACCCCGAGTCGGACCGCCGACTGGTTAGAGGTGGTTGTCATCCGCTTTGAGGTGTGGAAGGGCTCCTCAGCCCGGGCAGGCACGCGGCGGGCCTTGGAGTTTGTCAAGACGTGGTATCCTAGGCTGAACCTAGCCCAGCTGGCCATGTTCCGATAGGAGGCCAGTGAAGAGTTGGCGGCGCTGGGGCCTACGCTCTCTCTACGTCTGGCGGCGATCGCCGACTACACCGATACCGGTGTCTTCTTCCCCGAGCTGGACGAGGAGGGTGCCGAGGTGCCGCCGAACTAGTTTGGGCTGCACCCGAACTACGACGAGGACTCGGTAGAGGAAATCACCTCCAGCGACGAGGGTAAAGACGAGAAAGCACGGATGGTGAAGATGACGCACCGGAGGATGGAGCGGACATCCAGCATCAGCTTGATCGAGCATCAAGCAATGAGCCACCTACGAGCGTGCTGACTGCCGCCGATGGCGACCAAGCCGAGACTCTCCTGATGCCCACTCAGCCAGCTGGCGCTGCCGACTCCACCGACCTGCTGGACCCGGCTGCTGCTCCTCTGGCCTAGGCGGCCACTTTATGTTATCTTTTCCTGTTTTTGTAGTCTCATGAACAAACTTGTTAGATTTTCATAGTTCCACCCACTGGGGATGTATTCAAACCTTGTTGAATGTCGGCCAAGGGCCTTTTGCTATGTAAATTAATTTCGCCGAGTTCCAACTCGTCTTGCTTTTCTCCTCCTTTAGCTCTTTTCCTTTGCCGCCTTCCCTTGGCTGCCACCTTGCCAGCCAGACAGCCGTTCTGCTGTCTGTGGCTGGGTCAACTACTTGACCACTTTTTGGGAAGGCAAGTTCCTCGGCCGTTTGGAATGTAGCAAGTTAAGTGAGAAGCTGGTCGGCCGGCTGCTCAACAGCCGGTCGACGAGGCGAGGAGCCGACTTGGCCTATGCGAGTGCTTTCGTCCTTAGCCATTATTCATGTGAGCACCATTTCCTGCCTTTAACTCTTGCTGTCGGTGTCAAAACCAGCGGATCTCGGGTAGGGGGTCCCGAACTGTGCGTCTAAGGCGGATGGTAACAGGAGGCAGGGGACACGATGGTTTACCCAGGTTCGGGCCCTCTTGATGGAGGTAAAACCCTATGTCCTGCTTGATTATTCTTGATAATATGAGTAGTACAAGAGTTGATCTACCACGAGATCGGAGAGGCTAAACCCTAGAAGCTAGCCTATGGTATGATTGTATGTTGTCCTACGGACTAAAACCCTCCGGTTTATATAGACACCGGAGGGGGCTAGGGTTACATAAGGTCGGTTACAAAGGAGGAGATATACACATCCGTATTGCCTAGCTTGCCTTCCACGCCAAGTAGAGTCCCATCCGGACACGGGATGAAGTCTTCAATCTTGTGTCTTCATAGTCCAACAGTCCGGCCAAAGGATATAGTCCGGCTGTCCGGAGACCCCCTAATCCAGGACTCCCTCAGTAGCCCTTGAACCAGGCTTCAATGACGATGAGGCCAGTGCGCAGTGTTGTCTTCGGCATTGCAAGGCGGGTTCCTCCTCCGAATACACCACAGGAGAGTTTGAATACAAGGATAGTGTCCAACCATGGAAAATAAGTTCCACATACCACCGTAGAGAGAATAATATTTCCACAAATCTAATCTGCTGACACGTTTTGGCAACATGACATCATGCCACGGTCCGGTAATTATTCGAACTGTTTTTCTTTAGCCAGCCCCGCACATAACGCGAGGCGGTTTCTTGACATGTCTTGTCAAAGCAGAGATCGTGTTCCCCTTATTATGGGATTCTCATCAATACGGACGTGGGTAACCCAACCGTGCCATCAATTATGGCGCTTGGGGGATAAGCAAGTTTTACCAGGCTAGTGGGGGCACATAGTTTAATCCGACCTTATAAAGGGATAAGATCTCACCTTTTTCTATCCACGCCTTCTTCCTCCTTGCTCATCCATTCTCGCGCCCTCGAGCTCCAACGCTCAAGTCCACATCCTTCTCCTCAACTCTCTCCAAGCATGTCCGGAGCGGGAGGCAAGTGGATGGCCTCCTCCATCATAGAGGGACACATCAAAAAGCTGCGTGGAGCCGGATACTTAGCCGCGGATATCACGCACCGGCTGCCAGCCGCGGGGCAGGTCATCCCTACCCCGGAACCTCACAAAAGGCTGGTTTTCCTCCCCCACTTCATTCGTGGATTGGGGTTTCCCCTCCATCCATTCGTCCGCGGCCTCATGTTCTATTACGGGCTGGACTTTCATGATCTGGCCCCGAATTTCATCCTCAACATCTCGGCGTTCATCGTTGTGTGCGAGGCTTTCCACCGCATCCGGCCCCACTTCGGCCTGTGGCTAAAGACCTTCAATATCAAGCCAAAGGTGGTGGGCGACCAACAAGCGGAATGCGGCGGAGCCATGGTGGGCAAAATGCCCAACGTTATATGGCTCGAGGGTTCCTTCATGGAGACCATAAAGGGGTGGCAGTCGGGGTGGTTCTACATCACCGAGCCGGGCGACACCAACTGGGTGGCGGCCCCCGAGTTTCGATCCGGAATCCCCATGCGGCTCACTTCCTGGAAGGAGAAGGGCCTGTCCAGGGGTTCATCGGTGGACCTGGACAGACTCTAGAAGTGTATCCGGAACATGACAAGCAAGAAAGTTAAGCTTGTCAACATAGTCCAGGTTATGCTCTTTCACCGGATCCTCCCGTGTCAACAACGGGACTTCAACTTATGGGACTTCGACCCGGCCCAGCACCAGACTCTCAGCGAGCTCTTCGACATGACGCATAAAGATGTCTGGAGGGTGTTGTTCAAGGGCGCCGAGGTCCCTCCTTCTCTTACCGAGGACCGCGGGCTAAGCGCGAAGCGCCATGCGAATCCGGTAAGTTATGTACATCTTGCAGGGTATTTATTTCCCATAGCTTAACCAAGTGTAGGGCCTGAGCTCCCATGCCTTTGACAGGACTGGGTGGAGACATCGGAGCAGATCAACTGTCCAGACCTTCTGCCCGAAGACCTGCGGACGCTCTCCTGACGGAGATGCAGACTCCGGCTCCTTATGAGGTGCCGGATAAGACCAAGAAGAAGGCCAAGGGAACCCGAAAGAGTTCCAGGTGCCAGGTGGTATCCTACTCATCGTCCGATAACACCGAGACGCACTCCTCCCATGAAAACGAGGATAAAGAAGATGAAGATTCTCCCCCTCCAGCTGGGGGAGACAAGAAAAGGAAGGCCGCCCCAACCGGGGAGGCCGAAGGGTCCAAGAAGGGAAGGACTCTCCTTCCGGACCGCTCCACCACTGCCGCCGACGACGAAGACGAGTGGCTGCTTAGGGCCAACCCCTGGCGAAGTTGTAAGTATTCGGATACCAGAGTAACTCATAGCATACCTTTGTCCCACTGCTTCTCCTAACGTCGAACCTGATTATGCAGTCCGCCCCAAGCCCGTATTGATGTATCATCGTCGGACGGTTCCTTGGACTTGTCGGACATGAATAGTGATACACTTCCAACCACCTCCTCCCCTTGCCCTACGGACAATGCCGAGGTATTATCTCAAGGGGCGCCGAGCCGGGGGGAGACAGTCCCGGAGGCGCCTCAAGGCGACCTTCTGGACTCCAGGAGCAAAGGGAGCAAGGCTCCCGGGGGCTCCAAGTTTGGCTCTCAGTCGAACACCGTGCCGGAACATCCAGTGGTTCCGGAGTCGGGCAGGCGGCCCCCTTCCAAAAGGGGCGAGACGCCCGTGCTGGTGACCTCTGTCCATCGAGAGGCACCGGACAACCTGATGGGAGTGCTTCGCGGCGCTTCCATCGACGAATAGCACCGCACTATTATGAGTGCGGTGATCAAGAAGGTTCAGTTCACCAAGAGCGGACTGACTGAAGCCTATGCCAGCCTTCTAAAAGGCTTTGAGTTAAGTATTTAAAATATAGGAAAAATATTACCGCATAGACAGTAGCCCCTGATGCTCTGTTTGGTGTTCACAAAGAAAAGCCTAATAGATGATCAAATAATATCTGCAGGAGTCTAATATGAGTATGTCTATATGCGTATGCAGGCTTCGCTGCTGACATCTGCCGCACTGACTGCGGAGGTCGCCGCACTGAAGCAAGACCTCGAGGGGTCCTAGAAAGAGCTCGGCCTTGCCAAGAGGCAGCTTGAGGAGAACAAAGGTAAGTAATACCTTGTCTATATATATAAAGATGTGGTTGCAAAATGATAGGATCATCATGGATGTGCCAGGGGCCACGACCGAAGTGGCGACCCTGAAGCAAGCGCTCTCCGAGGCCGAAAACAAAGCGGCTGAGGAGCGTACCGAGTGGGAGAAACAAGAGGCATGGGTGGGCGAGGTGCGGCAAGAGATCCAGGCTCTCGTGAAGAAGCACGAGACTTTGGAGCTTGACTCGAAGACGCGAGAGTTCGAGCTTGCCGCGGCCCTCGAGAGCACAAAGCATGCCAAGGCTGAAGCCCAAAAGGCCCTCCAGGAAATTGAGGCGATGAGGAAGATAGCGGCGGGTAAGGCATTCATTATGAAAAGCAAGCATGTGAAAGTAAATTACTTGTTACTTACCCGAGTCCGGAGCTCTCCAGGAGCATTTGCAGATTTGCCCTGCAGTGTGTCGGATGCCGCAAAGTACTACCAGGCCGAGGAGGGAAGCCCGACAGAGAAGTTGTTCTGGTCTCAGTATACTAGGACCGAACACCCGATGCCTGTGAGGGACCAGCTGAAGCAACAGCTCAAGCTGCACAAGGCGGCCGAACAGGCCATGAGGAGCCTTATAGTCCGGATGTGGCCTGGCGACTCCCTTCCCAACAACTACTTCAGCCTGGTGAGGCGGCTTGTGGATGCCTGCCCACAGCTGGAAGTCATAAAGCGGTCCGTCTGCATCGAAGGTGCACGCCGGGCTTTTGCCCGTGCGAAGGTGCACTGGCCCAAGATGGACGCCGAGAAGCTGGTGAAGGAGGGGCCACCGCAGGGCAAGGAGCATCGCCACCCTGAAATGTATTATGAGGGTGTCCTAAAGGGTGCCCGTCTTGTGGCGGATGAGTGTGCGAAGGATGTAATTTTTTAATGAACTTCCTCATGTGATCCTATATTATGAAAACTTGTTCATGTGCGCTATGCAACGCTTGTTTGAATTTAAAATATTACCTTCTGTGCGGCGGTTTATCAAATCTGAGAGATGGCCAGTCGTCGGCTTATGCCCCTTGAGGGAGTCTTGGATTAGGGGGTGTCCGGATGGCCGGACTATACAAAAAAGATGCGATTGTGAAATGATAGGATCATCATGAATTTGCCAGGGGCCACGATGGAAGTGGCGACCCTGAAGCAAGCACTGTCCGAGGCTGAAAACAAAGCGGCCCAGGAGCGCACCGAGCGGGAAAAGCAAGAGGCATGGGTGGGCGAGGTGCAGCAAGAGCTCCAGGCTCTCGTGACGAAGCACGAGGCTTTGGAGCTTGACTCGAAGACGCGAGAGTCTGAGCTTGCCGCGGCCCTCGAGAGCGCAAAGAATGCCAAGGCTGAAGCCCAAAAAGCCCTCCAGGAGATCGAGGCTATGAGGAAGATAGCGGCGGGTAAGGCATTCAATATGCAAAGCAAGCATGTGCAAGTAAATTACTTGTTACTTACCTGAGTCCGGAGCTCTCCAGGAGCATTCGCAGATTTGCCCCGTACAGTGTCGGATGCCGTGGAATATTACCAGGCCAAGGAGGGAAGCTCGACAAAGAAGTTGTTCTGGTCTCAGTATACTAGGACCGAACACCCGATGCTTGTGAGCGACCAGCTGAAGCAACTGGTCGAGCTACACAAGGCGGCCGAATAGGCCATGAAGGGCTTTATAGTCCGGATCTGGCCTGGCGACTCCCTTTCCAACAGCTACTTTGGCCTCGTGAGGCGGCTTGTGGATGCCTGCCCATGGCTGGAAGTCATGAAGTGGTCCGTCTGCATCGAAGGTGCACGCCGGGCCTTTGCCCGTGCAAAGGTGCACTGGGCCAAGATGGACGTTGAGAAGCTGGTGAAGGAGGGGCCGCCACAGGGCAAGGAGCATCGCCACCCCGAGATATATTATGAGGGTGTCCTAAAGGGTGCCCGTCTTGTAGCGGACGAGTGTGCGAAAGATGTAATATTTGAATGAAATTGCTCGTGTGATCCTGTATTATGAAAACTTGTTCATATGCTCTATGCAACGCTTGTTTGAATTTAAAATATTACCTTCTATTCGGCTGTTTATCAAATCTGAGAGATGGCTAGTCGTCGGCTTCTGCCCCCATGCCACGAGTGCTGGGGTGTTCGGGATAAACCTGAGCACTCTTTTTCCCATGTTTGGGTCCTTCGAGGGAGGTGCTCAGCACAACGAACAAGGCAATCAGACTATAATGCTTTATCACTCTCACTTAGCCATAGAATTCTATAATTTTAAATTTTGGCGAAGCCCCTAGTATTCGGAAGGCCGAATTCAGGGCGCTATACATGCCTTAAGCTGGAAAAAGCTGACTCCTCGCGCTAAGCGACATAAGTCTTTAGGGACTCGGAACCTCTCGAACAGCGACCAGCTCTCGCCTTATCATGACAGTCAATTTTAGCTTTCTCTACTGAGGTGTTTAGCCCAGCTGAACCGGGGCACAATCGCAGTAGTTCTCCCAGTGCTACCTTAGCCGATATAGCGGAACGTAAGGTACCAAAACATGGGAGCCGGGCAAACCCAACTATTGACCCAAGACATGATTCGGAGCTGATGCATATAATGCTATAAGTTCAGGGTGTCGCACTATCGGAAGTGTTCGGACTTCTCACACCGTATTATGGGGTATGCTTAAGCCCCTAGCGTACTGGCCGTACCAGAGTGTACGGGTGCTGGATGTCATGAATGAACATATATATATATATATATATATATATGTATATATATATATAAACAAGAATAGAGAATGGGATAATAGTCTAGTGCTATGCATTGTTTATTCAAAAAGGAGCGTTAAAGCAGAATGATACAAGTAGTGCGATAAGCAAAAAGTAGGACTATTTGACATGTCCCCTCCAAGGGCAAGCTGAGGAATGGTATTAAAGCAAGTATTTCACTCGTTATCGTAATCCACCTAGGAGTTTCGTGGTGCGACATAGCTTTCTGCCTCCTTGGTTGCTGCATCATGTGTCCGGCAATCATACTGCCGGACAGGGTTTCCAGAGATTAAAGTCCTTAAAGAGAGAAAAATAACAAAGCGGGATGCCCCTAGTGTAGTTGAGCCGCGTCTTGGGGTGTGCCATAGTCGTGCCCCCTCCCCACCTGTGCCCATGGTATTTTTATTGCGTAATTATGTACGTGTGGCATGGATTTTGCCGTTTGGCTGGGACCGGGCTGCATTGCTATGTGAGCTTGGAACATGCCAGGAGGTCTTGTTGCCGATTACTCCGGGCGCGCTTGAAGGTGTCCGGGTCCTTAATTGCCGAACTGGTGGATTGCCTTAAGAGGCTGCTTTGCGCTTCTGCTGCGAGGGCCGCTGTGTGCTCCTCCGTGCGGAGAGAGCGCTCTGTGTTTCCATTGACTGTGATGACCCCACGGGGCCCTGGCATCTTGAGCTTGGGGTATGCATAATGCGGTACCGCATTGAATCTCGCAAATGCGGTTCGCCCGAGCAGTGCATGATAGCCACTTCGAAACGGGACTATATCGAAGATTAACTCCTCAGTTCGGAAGTTATCCGGGGATCCGAAGACCACTTCCAGTGTGACTGAGCCTGTGCAATGGGCCTCTACACCTGGTATGATGCCTTTGAAGGTTGTTTTTGTGGGTTTGATCCTTGAGGGGTCTATACCCATTTTGCGCACTGTGTCCTGAAGAAGCAGGTTCAGGCTGCTGCCGCCATCCATAAGGACTCGAGTGAGGTGAAATCCGTCAATGGTTGGGTCTAGGACCAGTGCAGCGAATCCGCCATGATGGATACTAGTGGGGTGGTCCCTGCGATTGAAGGTGATCGGACAAGAGGACCATGGGTTGAACTTTGGGGCGACTGGCTCCAACGCATATATGTCCCTTAGCGCACGTTTTCGCTCCTTCTTGAGGATGTGGGTTACGTATATCATGTTCACCGTCCGCACTTGTGGGGGGAACCTCTTCTGTCCTCCGGTGTTTGGCTGTCGGGGCTCCTCCTCGTCATCGCTATGTGACCCCTTGTCTTTGTTTTCGGCATTCAACTTGCCGGCCTGCTTGAACACCCAACAATCCCTGTTGGTGTGGTTGGCTGGCTTGTCGGGGGTGCCCTGTATTTGACACGAGCGATCGAGTATACTGTCCAAACTGGAAGGGCCCGGAGTGCTTCTTTTGAATGGCTTTTTCCGCTGACCGGGTTTAGAGCCTTTGAATCTGGCATTGACTGTCGTATCCTCGGTATTGTCGTTGCTGATGTGGCGCTTATGTTTGTTGCGATGTGACCTGCCATTGTCGTCCTTGGTATCTGAAGTACCATGGTTCTTTGATATGTTATTGCTGCGAGCCAGCCAGCTGTCCTCTCCCGCACAAAAGTGGGTCATGAGTGTCGTGAGGGCTTCCATAGATTTCGGCTTTTCCTGGCCAAGGTGCCGGGCAGCCAGTCGTCATGGATGTTGTGCTTAAAAGCTGGTAGGGCCTCAGCATCCGGACAGTCGACGATTTGATTTTTCTTTGTTAGGAACCATGTCCATAATTGCCTGGCCGATTCCTCTGGCTGCTGAATTATGTGGTTCAAGTCATCGGCATCTAGTGGTCGCACATAAGTGCCCTGGAAGTTGTCGAGGAATGCGGCTTCCAGATCTTCCCAACAGCCAATGGACTCTGCTGGCAAGCTATTGAGCCAATTTCGAGCTGGTTCTTTGAGTTTGAGTGGGAGGTATTTGATGGCGTGTAGATCGTCACCGCGGGCCATGTGGATGTGCAGGAGGAAATCCTCGATACATACCGCAGGATCTGTTGTGCCGTCGTATGATTCAATATTTATGGGTTTAAAACCCTCTAGGATTTGGTGATCCATTACTTCGTCTGTGAAGCATAGGGGGTGTGCGGCGCCTCTGTACTAGGCTATATCGCGACGCAGCTCTAATGAGTCTTGCCCGCTGTGTTCGGCCCATCCAGATTTACTTTTACTGTATCCGGCGTGAAGGTTTTCGTCTCGCATAGTGGCGCTCCCTCGTGATCCGTAGATCGATCTTGTTTGTTTTGCTTTGTCCTCCAATACGTCTCGCAGGTCTGGCGTATTTCCCCATGCCTTGACATTTTTATTTGAGTGGCGTCGGAGTGCGGGCTGAGCTTTTGCCTGAAATGCCTCTCTGTCACGGCCACGAGGTGGCTGATCGGCCGCGTCATACGCTGGAGATGTAGGTTTTGGTGCTTCCTCCTCCAGTCGAGGTAGCAACCTGCGCTTTGGGTAACTCTTGGAAGACCGTTCGAGTTTATATTCCTCGAACGCAAGGACTTTAGTCCATCTGTCTGCTAGCAAATCTTGATCAGCTTGAAGCTGTTGTTGCTTTTTCTTAAGGCTATTTGCCATGGCTATAAGCCGGCGCTTGAAGCGCTCTTGTTCGACAGGATCCTCAGGCACGACGAATTCGTCATCATCGAGGCTTGCCTCGTCTTCGGAGGGAGGCATGTAATTATCATCCTCCGCCTCTCCATCTGCCGCTCTCTCGGGAGGGCTGGCTTCTCCATCCTCCTGCCCTAAATCTTGCTAGAGGGGATTGTTGTCGTCTTCGGCACTGTCCGGAGTGCTATTATCTCCTGTGCCGGTGTCACCACTTTTGCTTTGGCAAGACTTAGAGTGGCGCCGCTGACGTCGGCACTTGGGTTGCTTCTTGGAGGGGTCATCCTCCGCTGTCCCATCGCCATTGACTTCTTTGGGTGTGTCCACCATATATATGTCATATGATGAGGTGGCTGTCTAGTGCCCTATGGGCAATGGTTCTTGTTTGCATCCTACATCGTCGTCCATGCCGTCGATGTCTTAGGAGTCGAAGTTGAGCATGTCAGTTAAATCATCGAGAGCGGCTACTAAGTGGGTGGTGGGTGGGCGGCGAATTTCTTTGTCATCCGCATCCCAATCCTGCCGGACATAGTTCGGCCAGGACTGTCCTAACAAGGAGAGAGACCTTAATGAGTTCAGTATGTCGCCGAAGGGCGAGTGCTGAAAGATATCCGCGGAGGTAAACTCCATTATCGGCACCCAGTTGGATTCGATAGGCACGGGCGCAGGCGGTTCGGAGTCCGTGGCTGGAGAAGGATCCGGCAGTTTGCCATCACGGCTTTCGTGAAGGGTAAGGTCGATATTCGGCTCGATCGGCGCTGAGGATACGGCCTCCGTGGCGGGGTCTATCCACCCGTCCATGGATGGCGTAACTAGTTCCGAATTGAGGGTCGGAGCGGTTGCCGGTGCGATCTCCTGAACATTGTCCGATTGTAGAGCAAAATCATACTCATCGTGACCGTGTGGCGCACAAGGCAGGGGCTCGAATCCGTCGAAGATCAACTCTCCGCGGATATCAGTCGTGTAGTTTAAGCTTCCAAACCTGACCTGGTGGCCAGGGGCATAACTCTCGATCTGCTCCAGATGGCCAAGCGAGTTGGCCCGCAGTGCGAAGCCACCAAACACAAAGATCTGTCCGGGGAGAAAAGTCTCACCTTGGACTGCATCACTATCGATGATCGAAGGAGCCATCAAGCCTAACGACGACGACACAGATGAACTCTCAATGAAAGCACTAATGTCGGTGTCAAAACCAGAGGATCTCGGGTAGGGGGTCCCAAACTATGCGTCTAAGGCGGATGGTAACAGGAGGCAGGGGACACGATGTATTACCCACGTTCGGGCCCTCTTGATGGAGGTAAAACCCTACGTCCTGCTTGATTATTCTTGATACTATGAGTAGTACAAGAGTTGATCTACCACGAGATCAGAGAGGCTAAACCCTAGAAGCTAGCCTATGGTATGATTGTATGTTGTCCTATGGACTAAAACCCTCCAGTTTATATAGACACCGGAGGGGGCTAGGGTTACATAAGGTAGGTTACAAAGGAGGATATATACACATCCGTATTGCCTAGCTTGCCTTCCACGCCAAGTAGAGTCCCATGTGGACACGGGACGAAGTCTTCAATCTTGTGTCTTCATAGTCCAACACTCCGGCCAAAGGATATAGTCCGGCTGTCCGGAGACCCCCTAATCTAGGACTCCCTCACTTGCTAGCCGAACAGTCGCTCTACGAGCTGCGGCCTATGGCAAAAGAGGGCTTACATGCCCAAACATTACTTGTCCAACTGCAGGTAGCACCGACATAGTACAAGGCGGCAAACCCCCGGGACGACTAGTCGAACCCGGTGCCAGGCAGAATAATGAAATAACACATTCATATGCATGAAACTTATCATATAGGTAAAAGGGTAGCCCCCGAGTGCTCCTTGAAGGCCCCGGTGTCTTAGCGCTTTAATACAAAAGGTAGCATGGTACATACTGCATCAACTATAAAATCTTTGGAGGAGGTTTGCATTCCATGGGTGCTCCGATTCTTTACCAGAATCGTCTCTCTTACGTGCTCTGGGCTTCTGTGCATCGATGAGGTAGTAGGATTCGTTGCCCAAAGCTTTACTGATGACGAAGGGGCCTTCCGAAGGGGCTGAAAGCTTGTGCTGGCCGGCTATTCGCTGGATCAGCCGGAGCACAAGGTCTCCCTCTTGGAAAGATCTTGTCTTGACCTTCCGACTGTGGTAGTGGTGCAGACTCTGCCGGTAGATGGCGGACCGGCTGAGTGCCAATAGTCGGCCCTCTTCCAGCAGATCAACGCCATCTTCTCGTGCTTCTTTCGCCTCTGTCTCCGTGTACATGGTGACGCGAGGTGAGTTCAACTCAATGTCAGCTGGGATGACGGCCTCGGCCCCGTACACGAGGAAGAAGGGGGTGAAGCCGGTTGACTTGTTCAGAGTGGCGCGGAGGCTCTAGAGGATGATCGGCAGCTTGTTGATCCAGCAGCGGACTGAGCGCCCCAGTGGCTCGACCAGTCGAGGCTTGATGCTGGACAAGATGAGGACGTTTGCTCGCTCGACTTGGCTGTTTGACTGCGTATGGGCAATGGAGACTAAGTCCAGTCGGATGCCCTGCGTCACGCAGAAACGAGCCAAGGCACCTTTGGGAAAGTTTGTATCATTGTCGATGATGATGTTGTGTGGTACACCGTATCGGACGATGATATCTGCGATGAAATTCATAGAAGTCAGACCGTTCAACTTCTTGATTGGCTTTGCTTAAATCCACTTAGTGAATTTTTCCACAACTGTCGGTGTTGGGAACGGGGGTCCACAGACTTGCCTGCTTGTGGCCCGCGGCGTGGCTCCACCAGCGGCCCTGTACGGCCCATCTTCACCAGCAGACACTCAAGACCCTCACGAGGTGGACGATGCAAGACCTCCTCAGGGGTGGCCTCACCAGGCTGGCTTGCGAGGGGCGGAGAGATCAAGGCAAGGGACACCTTGCGAGGTTTCTGTGATGCAAGCCATGACGATTGGAGCCAGGCGCCAGCGCGCGCAGTGTCCTCGTTTCCTCTTTGGTGCTAAAGAGGCAAGCATGGGCGAGGAGTCTCGAGGCATTAGGCAAAGGTTTCCATATTGGTGCAACAAGACCAAGACCAGTAGACAGCAGGACAGAGGTCACCGTGGAGCCCAACACGGCGTCACCACCAGAGCCTTTAGCAGGCGAAGACTACTTTTGTCAGGATAGCTTGTACTAGCTGTCCCCCTTCAAATTGGCCGTTGTGGGATCCCTTCCCGCTCAATATTTGGGAAGAGGACATAGGCCACTATAAATAGGACTAGCCACCACCATAGAAGGGGATGGGCTAAGCTCATCGCAGATCATCCTCAACCACACAAGTTCACCAAGCACAAGAACACCTCTCCTCAGGAGGCTGTTCTTCCCTTGTAACTGTTCATCCTTAGCCCAAGAGGCAATCCACCACACCGCACTAGAGTAGGGTATTACACCACAACGATGCCCCGAACCAGTATAAATCTTGTGTCTCTCGTTCTTTGGGTTCGTCGAGCTAGGCCGTGAGATCGTGTCAAGTGCGAGCTAGAGGAGGGGGAGATCTTTGTGCGCACCCCAGTGTTCGAACCTCAAGGGTTTGCCAGAACCCGAAATCAAACATTTGGCGTGCCAGGTAGGGGTGTGTTTAAGCTTTCCTCTTCGTCGATCCACGCTTCGCCTCTCCGCAAAGCTCATGGCCAATGCACGACGGGACCGCACTAAGCGCCGGGCCGCCCTCGCCACCCATGTCGCTCAGACAGCCCCTGTCGGCGGGCCTCCCCATCGTTCTCCGTCACCCACCGCCAATGCCGCCAAATGGCCCGGCGGCAAATGAGCAGCAAGCCTCTTCACTGCACCCCTTCGTGCGCCGTGACGGCCGCACTGTGACTCCATCGCTGACTCCGGCCGGCTCATCATCTCACGCTCGACGTGCACCCACGGACGCGCAAGCCGCGCTGCTCATGGCACGCGAGCTCCTGCGCTATTTCTCGATCGATGACCTCTACGAGGACTGGTTGGACCGCATCATCGACCTCGTCAGCGCCACGGGGGGCTCTCCTGCACCATCCTCTCGCTGCCTCACCCCCCCACTGAGGGCGATGTGGCTCACGAAGCGCCTCTGCCTCCTCCGCAACAAGATGGCGCCCTCATGCCGAGATGCACGGCTCATGGTGCCCCCCGCCCCCTCCGCGTCAGGACGGCGTCCTCGCTCCCAGATGTGCGGTCCCGCAGTGTGATCCACCACGCCGTATGCCCGTGCATGAGGAAAGAAGCTGCCAAGAGGTTCCCCGTCCGCAAGAAAACACTACATCGCTCCCTGCACCACCACGTCAGGATCGCTTGCTGCAGCAGGGCCATGCGCCACTTGCCGTGGCGGCGCAGGGACACCAAGATCAAGCTCCGCCTCCACGACGGGCCCCACTGGCCACGACAGGCTGTTGCGCCTTCACTCCCAAGCTACATAGCACTGTCTGGCCAGGCAAGTTCAAGCCGGATCTGTGATACGTCTCCAATGTATCTATAATTTTTGATTGCTCCATGCTATATTATCCACTATTTTGGATGTTTATGGGCTTTATTATACACTTTTATATCATATAGTTTAGACATTCTCCTTTTTGTCTTCTCCACATAACCCCCATCATCATATTCTATTCCACCCATAGTGCTATATCCATGGCTCGCGCTCATGTATTGCATGAAAGTTTATAGGTTTGATATTACTAAAGTATGAAACAATTGCTTGGCTTGTCATCGAGGTTGTGCATGATGAGAGCATTCTTGTGTGACAAAAATGGAGCATGACTAAACTATATGACTTTGTAGGGATGAACTTTCTTTGGCCATGTTATTTTGAGAAGACATAATTGCTTACTTAGTATGCTTGAAGTATTATTATTTTTATGTCAATATGAACTTTTGTCTTGAATCTTTAGGATCTGAATATTCATGCCACAATTAAGAAGAATTACATTGAAATTATGCCAAGTAGCACTCCGCATCAAAAATTCTGTTTTTATCATTTACCTACTCGAGGACGAGCATGAATTAAGCTTGGGGGTGCTGATACATCTCCAACGTATCTATAATTTTTGATTGCTCCATGCTATATTATCTACTATTTTGGATGTTTATGGGCTTTATTATACACTTTTATATCATTTTTGGGACTAACATATTAACCTAGAGCCCAGTGCCAGTTTCTGTTTTTTCCTTGTTTTAGGGTTTCGAAGAAAAGGAAAATCAAACGGTGTCCAATTGACCTGAAACTTCACGGAGCTCATTTTTGGAAGGAAAGAAGCCTAGAATACTTCAAGTGCATGTAAGGGAAGCTTCGAGGAGGCCACGAGGTAGGGGGCGTGCCCACCCCCCTAGGGCGCGCCCTCCACCCTCGTGGGCCCCTCGTGGCCCCCCTGACGTACTTCTTCTACCTATATATCTCCATATACCCTAAAACTTCCAGGGAGCACAATAGATCGGGAGTTCCGCCTCCAGAAGCCTCCGTAGCCACCGAAAGCCAATCTAGACCCGTTTTGGCACCCTGCCGCAGGGGGAAATCCCTCTCCGGTGGCCATCTTCATCATCCCGGTGCTCTCCATGACGAGGAGGGAGTAGTTCTCCCTCGAGGCTGAGGGTATGTGCTAGTAGTTATGTGTTTGATCTCTCTCTCTCTCTCGTGTTCTTGATTTGGCACAATCTTGATATATCGCGAGCTTTGCTATTATAGTTGGATCTTATGTTTCTCCTCCTCTACTCTCTTGTAATGGATTGAGTTTCCCCTTTGAAGTTATCTTATTGGATTGAGTCTTTAAAGATTTGAGAACACTTGATGTATGTCTTGCCGTGCGTATCTGTGGTGATAATGGGATACCACGTGATTCACTCGATGTATGTTCTGGTGATCAACTTGCGGGTTCCGCCCATGAACCTATGCATAGGGGTTGGCACACGTTTTCGTCGTGATTCTCCGGTAAAAACTTTGGGGCACTCTTTGAGGTTCTATGTGTTGCTTGAATAGATGAATCTGAGATTGTGTGATGCATATCGTATAATCATACCCACGGATACTTGAGGTGACATTGGAGTATCTAGGTGACATTAGGGTTTTGGTTGATTTGTGTCTTAAGGTGTTATTCTAGTATGAACTCTAGGGCTTTTTGTGACACTTATAGGAATAGCCCAATGGATTGATTGGAAAGAATAACTTTGAGGTGGTTTCGTACCCTACCATAATCTCTTCGTTTGTTCTCCGCAATTAGTGACTTTGGAGTGACTCTTTGTTGCATGTTAAGGGATAGTTATATGATTCAATTATGTTATTATTGTTGAGAGGACTTGCACTAGTGAAAGTATGAACCATAGGCCTTGTTTCAGGACATTGCAATACCGTTTATGCTCACTTTTATCATTAGTTACCTTGCTGTTTTTATAATTTCAGATTAAAAATACCTTTATCTACCATCCATATACCACTTGTATCACCATCTCTTCGCTGAACTAGTGCACCTATACAATCTACCATTGTATTGGGTGTGTTGGGGACACAAGAGACTCTTTGTTATTTGGTTGCAGGGTTGCTTGAGAGAGATCATCTTCATCCTACGCCTCCTACGGATTGATAAACCTTAGGTCCTCCACTTGAGGGAAATTTGCTATTGTCCTACAAACCTTTGCACTTGGAGGCCCAACAACGTCTACAAGAAGAAGGTTGTGTAGTAGACATCAATCTGCCTTCTCGCTATGATGACACCCCCGACCCTGCGGAGTTCTTGCAGCTCTACGAGCTGATCATCGAGGCGGCCAACGGCGATGAAAAGGTCATGGTGAACTGGTTTCCCATGGCTCTCAAGGACGTCACTCGCTCATGGCTCCTGAACCTGCCCCCAGGCTCGATCTCCTCCCGGGATGAGATGCGTGACCACTTCATTGCCAACTTCCAGGGCACTCGCGACTGCCCCCCAGCCACGGGTGACCTGTACCGCATCAAGCAACAGCCGGGAGAGACCCTGCAAAAGTACATCCAGCGCTTCAATAGCATGCGTCTCAAGATCGCCAAGGTGACAGACGAGGCCATCATCTCAGCGTTTTTCGATGACGTCCGCGACATCAAGATGAAGGAGGAGCTCGCCATCCATGAGGAGTTGTGCACGACTTTGGAGCTATTAACATAGCAACCAAGTGCGCAAGAGCTGAGGAGGGGCACCTCTCCCTCCTCTCCCTCCTTGCTGCGGATCCAGAGGAGAAGAAGACCAAGGTCAAGGACGTGAAGCACAAAGGGGTGGCCGTACTCACGGTAGAACCAGACAATAAGCACGGTTGGGATATTCCCGAGTCGTCCAAGGGCAGCTGTATGTTCTACACCTTCCACAACATGCACACCCACAACACCAACGATTGTCAAGAGCTCAGGGCCATTCGAGATGGACGCTTCGACCGACACCCCGAGCGCAACGACCGGGGCTACGGCCAAGGAGGAGGATGAGGTGGAGGACGTTGTGATGATCGCGGGCCCCGCCAGGAGTGGTGCGACCAGCCTCGCGAGGATCATTGTGTAACACCCATGATGTGGCTATATCTCCCATGTGTCGAGGCATGTCTTAGAGGCATAACCGCATGGTGGTTTAGTCGCAAATGGGGTAATCTTCACACAATCCCATGTACTGAATAAGAAAGGGATAAAGAGTTGGCTTACAATTGCCACTTCACACAATACATAAATAATCCATACATCATCCAAAGTACAATCAAAGGTCCGACTACGAAACCAAAATAAAGGAAGACAACCCCAAATGCTAGATCCCCGATCGTCCCAACTGGTCTCCACTACTCATCAACCGGAATAGACACATAACAACAAACAAGATCTTCATTGAGCTCCCACTTGAGCTCGGTTGCGTCACCTGCACTAGTATCATCGGCACCTGCAACTGTTTGAAAGTATCTGTGAGTCACGAGGACTCATCAATCTCACACCTGCGAGATCAAGACTATTTAAGCTTATGGGTAGGGTAAGGTAATGAGGTGGAACTGCAGCAAGCACTAAGCATATATGGTGGCTAACATACGCAAATAAGAGCAAGAAGAGAAGCAACGCAACGGTCATGAAGCTAGAAGTGATCAAGAAGTGATCCTGAAACTACTTACGCACAACCATAACTTAAGAACCGTGTTCACTTCCCGGACTCCATCGAAAAGAGACCATCACGGCTACACACGCGACTGATTCCTTTTAATTAAGTCAAGTGTCAAGTTATCTACAACCGGATATTAACAAATTCCCATCTGCCACATAACCGCGGGCACGGCTCTCAAAAGTTTATACCCTGCAGGGGTGTCCCAACGAAGGATATTCCTTCTACCGGAAAGACCCGATCAGTCTTGGAATCCCGGTTACAAGACATTTCGACAATAGTAAAACCAGACCAGCAAAGCCGCCCGATGTGCCAGCAAATCCTGGTAGGAGTCGCATGTATCTCGTTCTCAGGGCACACCGGATGGGCCAGACGTTGGGTTGGTATAGACCCTGGTTGCCCAGGGGGCGCCGGACATCGCCCAGTTTGGACCAACACTCAGAGAAGCACTGGCCCGGGGGTTTAAAATAAAGATGACCCTTGAATCTGCAGAACCCAAGGGAAAAGGCTTAGGTGGCAAATGTAAAACCAAGGTTGGGCCTTGCTGGAGGAGTTTTATTCAAAGTGAACTGTCAAGGGGTTCCCATAACACCCAACCACGTAAGGAACGCAAAATCAAGGAACATAACACCGGTATGACGAAAACTAGGGTGGCAAGAGTGGAACAAAACACCAGGCATAAGGCTGAGCCTTCCACCCTTTACCAAGTATATAGATGCATTAATTAAATAAGAGATATTGTGATATCCCAACATATCCATGTTCAAACATGGAACAAACTACAACTTCACCTGCAACTAGCAATGCTATAAAAGGGGCTGAGCAAAAGCGGTAACTTAGCCAAACAACGGTTTGCTAGGAAAGGTGGGTTAGAGGCTTGACATGGCAATATGGGAGGCATGATACAACAAGTGGTAGGTAGCGCAACATAGTGATAGAGCGAACAACTAGCAAGCAAAGATAGAAGTGATTTTGAGGGTATGGTCATCTTCCTTGAGATCCCACAAGGAAGAAGAACGAGTCCATGAAGAAGACAAACAGACATAGTCGAACGAATCCTCACAACTCCGGACCGAAAATGAAGCTAATGAGAGAAGCAACCCGGAAAGAAGCAAGCAACATAGTGTCGGTGTCAAAACCGGCGGATCTCGGGTATGGGGTCCCGAACTGTGCGACTAGGCGGATGGTAACATGAGGCAGGGGACACGATGTTTTTACCCAGCTTCGGGCCCTCTTGATGGAGGTAAAACCCTACGTCCTGCTTGATTAATATTGATGATATGGGTAGTACAAGAGTAGATCTACCACGACATCAAGGAGGCTAAACCCTAGAAGCTAGCCTATGATATGATTGTTGTTTGTCCTACGGACTAAAACCCTCCAGTTTATATAGACACCAGAGAGGGCTAGGGTTACACAGAGTCGGTTACAATGGTAGGAGATCTACATATCCGTATCGCCAAGCTTGCCTTCCACGCCAAGGAAAGTCCCTTCCGGACACGGGACGAAGTCTTCAATCTTGTATCTTCATAGTCCAGGAGTCCGGCCGAAGGTATAGTCCGGCTATCCGGACACCCCCTAATCCAGGACTCCCTCAGTAGCCCCCGAACCAGGCTTCAATGACAACGAGTCCGGCGCGCAAATTGTCTTCGGCATTGCAAGGCGGGTTCTCCTCCAAATTCCATGTACCTGTCGAATAGTGTTCGGTTTCTTGTAAATGTAGTGCTCCTTGGCTTGTACGCCCAATAATGGCCGTCTTCCACGTGTCAAACGAATACGAAAAGTCAGGATGTTTTTTTATATTTACACCCCTAGCCGCGTGAATGAGCCGCCTATTTAAGGGGACGAGGATTTAGATCCAAACCACACCTTCTCCCCTCCGCGAGTATTCATCAGAGCGTATCCGACAGAGGTCCATTCTATCATGGCCGGCCGCCGCAACTCCTCCTCTCGCCCTTCCAGCCCTTAGCCTGGAGATTGGAAGAGGTGCTCCATCCCGCACAGCGAGCTAGTGACGCTCCAGACCAAGGGATTTCTCCCCCCGGCCTATATGGTGCCGGTTCGAGCCGGACTTGCCACCTATAACGGCGGAGAGCAAGCGGAGAGCGCCCCCAATCCCTCCAAAGGAGAGCGGGTATGCCTTGTCCCTTACTTAAGAAGAGGGCTCAGATTTCCAATTCATCCATTTCTCCGGGGGCTCCTGGAGTTCTATGGCCTCGAGCTGCACGACCTCACGCCTGCCTCCATATTGAATATCGCGGGCTTCGTAGCCCTTTGCGAGCTGTTTTTGGGCTGCGAGGCTCATTTCATGCTGTGGAAAAGGCTATTCTGCCTTGTGCCCCATTCTCAGAAGGGGTCAATATATCATGTGGGCGGAGCCGAAGTGTGGCGCATCGCTGAGACCGGATATCTATCCGGAACCCCAAAGAAGGCGTCCGAGGACTGGCCTTCAAAATGGTTTTATATAGAGGACGTCCCACTGCCGGATCCTATCCGGATCGGCCTCCCTGAGCTCGACAATGCTCCCCTAAAGAAGCGCCTAAGCTGGCGTCCATGAAGCCCTAAGAGGGAAAGCGACAAGGACGTTCTTCACGTGATGGGCCGGATAAGATTGTTAGCCCATTCCGGACTGACCATGATCGGGGTCATGGCCGCATGCATCATGCAAGGGGTGCAGCCGCTCCAGTATAGAGGCCACCCCATGTGGGACTTCAACGGGGAGGACGACGCCACCCGCCACGGCCGTAAGGGGCCGGATTTGGCTGCCGCTCTAATAAAGACCTTGTCCGCTTTGTACAAGGGAGAAGAGGAGGAATTTCTCCACGTCAACCCACAAGGTGGATTTTCTATGAATAATCCCCCAAGTTGGGTAAGTGGACACTTTTACTTGCCCATCCGTTTTATATTCCCATCGTTAAATATTCAGTGTAACGACTTCAACGTAGGAACTGCGCCAGGCTGTTAAAGAAATAAACAGCCCTCCTCCACAACCCGAGGATCCGGGACGGTCCCTCGACCTGGCCTCTCAAGAGGATCCGGACTTATCTGTGGAGCTGATTAATGGGGTGTTTCATCAATTGAGCAAGGACAACGCCTTGGTGGCCATTATGGCCGATTACCTAGGGCTACTCCCAGCCTCACAGGTAACTGAGACCGAAGTCCCATCACTTTGAAAAGGGATCTATCCTCGCGTGCTTTCGATTGCCGTATGACAAACCGTGTTTTGCAGGGGAGGTCCTGTAGACGGGAGGCCGAGCCTGCGGCGACTAGCCAATGAGGGGCGGCAAGGCCCCGCGGGCTGAAAAGAAGTGCAGTCCGGACTGAGACGCCGGCACAAAGGTATAGCGCACCATCTTATTCCCAGGTGTCATTCCTTCGAGGCATATTAATGCTCGTGGTCTCTTCAGGACGAAGAGACCTCGCCGGACTATATCCGAAGAGGTTGCCAATCGCGCCTCCACCAGCCAGGCTCCACAGCCTGGTTCGGAAGCGGAGGCGAACACAAGGCGCACACCGGACGCTCCTCCGATAGAGGATGTGAACAGGCTGTCTACCACCAATTCCGAGGTGGAGAGTGCCATGAACCACAGGCATCGCCGGACAGTTCTCCGCGACGCTTGTTTCTCCCAAGAGGCATTGGATGCCTTCAATTCGGGAGATGCGTACCTCCGTGCCGCTCAAAATGGTCTAGCGAGAGCCACGGGGCAGTATGTAAAAGACATATGGGTAAGAAATTTTTGGTAATTATATATATATACCAGTAGCCCCCAAGACTTGAAACAGTTAGAATAACTCATTTAAGGATCATTTGTTATGTAGTTTCTTACAGAAAAGAATACCCTACTGTCCCAGGAGTTGGAAGAGTGCAAAGCCCAACTTGAGGCCGCACTAGCCGCGGCAAGGGAGCCCAAGGAGACCCCCTCTGGTAATATACGCTTCGAAAGATAAGTATTTTGCGAAGTGCTTGAACAGACAAGTGCCCAACTAGTTATGTTATATTACATGGTTAGTAAGAAACATCTTCCAGGGAGAATAGTTCCGTTAGGGGTTCCTTTCCCTGGGAGGCATGCCCTAAAGTGCATGTCCATTCTGCAAAAAGAGATGCAGGAAAACATCTGGGGGCGTATAGATAAATAAGTGAAAAAAATATCATCTTTAGTTCACCGACCGAATATTCCCTTAAGAATGCTAGCTTTCGGCTTCACCCAGTCTGAGGTACACATCTGGCTGACCCGACAGTAACAATTGCAGAGGTGCTCCCTTTACCACCTACCCGAACAATCGGGAACGTAGGGGTAAGCACAGGAGCCAGGCAACCCAGCTTGGCCAAAACTTAAGTCATATCGATGCATATAATGGTGAATAAAAGGTACATGCGGAAGTGTGACACATGTGTTGGGCATGAAGCCCGTATAAATAAGCTTCTGTTTAAAGAAGCCCCAAGGTTTAATGAGCGCGGATGGTGCATCACTTTATGAGCCTTTAAAGGCTATAAGAGAGAGAGAGAGAGAGAGAGAGGAGAAGGAGAGAAATGTAAGAAAGAAAGTATATAAAAATGGACAGAGGAAGGAGACGAACACAGAGTCCGGCGCTAGGCGTAGAATCTTCGGAGATGGGCTGCGTTCCATGGGTTTGGCTCGAGTCGGTTATCCGATGCATCTCGCAGGCGGTATGCTCCACCAGTCAGGACTTGGTCAATTATGAAGGGACCTTCCCACTTGGGCTTGAGTTTGTCCTTTTTCTTGTCCGGCAGGCGTAGAACTAATTCGCCAATGTTGTAATTTTTGGCCCGTACTTCTCTGCTTTGGTATCTTCGAGCCTGTTGTTGATAGAATGCGGAACGGGCTTTTGCCACGTCACGCTCTTCCTCCAAGGCGTCCAAACTGTCCTGCCGATCAAGCTCGGCTTCTCTTTCTTCGTACATGCGCACTCGAGGTGAGTCATGAATTATATCGCAGGGCAAAACTGCATCTACGCCGTACACCATGAAGAAAGGTGTGTATCCGTTGGTGCGATTCGGCGTGGTACACAGCCCCCAGAGTACGGAGTCGAGCTCCTCTACCCAGTGCGTATTAGATTCCTTAAGGGACCGCACTAATCTGGGTTTGATGCTGCTCATGATAAGACCATTTGCACGTTCGACCTGGCCGTTAGTTTGTGGGTGATAGACGGAAGCATAATCGAGCTTGATGCCCATTTTTTTGCACCAGAGTTTTACCTTGTCGGCCATAAAGTTCGTGCCGTTATCAGTGATGATGCTGTGGGGGACGCCGTAACGGTGTACAACCTCAGATATAAATTCTATCACCGGTCCGGATTCGGCCGTCTTAACAGGCTTGGCTTTTATCCATTTGGTGAACTTATCCACCATGACCAGTAAGTATTTTTTCTTGTGGGTTCCGCCTTTAAGGGGTCCAACCATGTCAAGTCCCCAGACCGCGAAGGGCCAAGTGATGGGGATAGTTTGGAGGGCAGTGGGTGGCATATGGCTTTGGTTTGCAAAAAGCTGGCAACTGACGCATCGTTGGACTAAGTCCTGGGCGTCTGCCCGGGCCGTTGGCCAATAAAAGCCTGTACAGAAGGCCTTGCTTACAAGGGACCGAGCTGCAGCGTGATGACCGCCGAGTCTGGCATGAATTTCAGCCAGGAGGTTCCGCCCTTCCTCTTCGGAGATGCACCTTTGAAGGACTCCGGTAGTGCTTTTCTTATAAAGCTCTCCCTCATGGACTTTATAGGCTTTAGATCGCCGCACTATGCAGCGTGCCTCATTTTGGTCCTCGGGGAGTTCCTGCCTTGTGAGGTAGGCGAGGAATGGTTCTGTCCACGGGGCGATGACGGCCATTATTACGTGGGCTGAAGGTGTTATTTCATTGGCAGAGCCTCCAATTATGTCAGAGTGTTCGGTGTCGGGCAGTGCGGTTGGGTCCGGGCTGTTATTGCCGAGTTCCCCTTCCCATACTACGGATGGCTTGAACAACCTTTCCAAGAAGATGTTGGGGGGACTACATCGCGTTTTGCGCCGATGCGTGCCAGGACATCTGCCGCCTGACTATTTTCCCGGGCTATATGGTGAAATTCGAGCCCTTCGAACCGAGCTGACATTTTTAGGATGGCGTTGCGATAAGCTGCCATTTTTGGATCCTTGGCATCAAAGTCTCCATTTATTTGGGATATTGCGAGGTTCGAGTCCCCGCACACCTCTAGGCATTGAATGCCCATGGATACTGCCATCTGGAGACCATGTAAAAGGGCCTCATATTCGGCTGCATTGTTGGAGTCTGTATACATTATCTAGAGTACGTATTGCAATGTGTCTCCTGTGGGGGACGTCAAAACAACGCCAGCCCCTAGACTGGCCAACATTTTGGAGCCGTCAAAGTGCATGACCCAGTTTGAATATGTGTCATACTCTTTAGGGAGTTCGGCCTCCATCCATTCTGCGACGAAGTCGGCCAAAACTTGCGACTTGATAGCTCGTCGTGGCTTGTAAGTTATGTCGAACGGGAGGAGCTCAATGGCCCATTTTGCAATCCGGCCCGTCGCGTCGCGGTTGTTTATAATATCATTAAGTGGCACTTCCGAGGCTACTGTTATTGAACACTCTTGAAAGTAGTCTTGCAGCTTCCGGGATGCCATAAATACCGTGTACGCAATCTTTTGATAATGCGGGTACCGTGACTTGCACGGAGTAAGGACAGTGGACACATAGTAAACCGGCTTTTGAAGGGGAAATTTGTGTCCGTCCATTTCTTGTTCGATGACGAGCACTGCGCTTACGACCTGATGGGTTGCTGCAATGTATAATAGCATTGGTTCGGCAATGTTTGGCGCGGCTAGGACTGGGTTTGTTGCCAAGATGGCTTTTATTTCGTCGAGTCCGGCCATGGCTGCATCCGTCCACTCGAAGTGTTCGGTGCGCCGAAGGAGGCGGTAAAGGGGTAGGGCCTTTTCTCCTCAGCGGGAGATAAAGCGGCTTAGAGCCGCCAAACATCCGATTAATTTTTGTATTTGTTTGAGGTCCTTCGGGATATCCAATTGTGATAGAGCTCGGATCTTGGCTGGATTTGCTTCAATTCCTCTACCGGATACAATGAAGCCCAAGAGCTTTCTGGCTGGAACGCCAAAAATGCATTTTTTGAGCTTGATGTCGTATGTTCGGAGGTTATCGAATGTTAGCCTCAAGTCGTCTACTAGAGATTCGACATGTCTTGTTTTAACGACCACATCATCTACATATGCCTCCACTGTTTTGCCGATCTGGTTTGCCAGACATGTCTGAATCATGCGCTGATATGTTGCGCCGGCGTTTTTGAGCCCGAAGGGCATTGTGTTGAAGCGGAATGGGCCGTATGGTGTGATGAATGCCGTTGCGGCTTGGTCTGACTCTGCCATCTTTATTTGATGGTAGCCGGAGTATGCGTCGAGGAAACACAACAAATCGTGTCCTGTGGTAGCATCAATAATTTGATCGATGCGGGGGAGAGGGAAGGGATCCTTTGGGAAAGCCTTGTTAAGGTCTTTGAAATCAACGCACAGGCGCCAGGATTTGTCCTTCTTTTGGGATGTCCACCATGTATATATCATACGACGAGGTGGCTTTCCAGTGCCCTATGGGCGCTGGTTCTTGATCGTCTCCTGCATCGGCGTCCATATCGTCGATGTCTTCGGAGTCGAAGTCGAGCATGTCGGTTAAATCATCGACAGTGGCTACGAAGTGGGTGGTGGGTGGGCTTTGAATTTCTTCATCATCCGCATCCCAACCTTGCTGACCATAGTCTGGCCAGTGCTCTCCTGATAAAGAGAGAGACTTTAGTTTATTCAGAATATCGCCGAAGGGCGAGTGCTCAAAGATGTCCGCGGCGGTGAACTCCATGATCGGCGCCCAATCGGGTTCGAACGGTAGGGGCACGGAGGGCTCGGAGTTTGGAGAGGAGTCTGACTCCTTGGAGTCATGGGCTTCGCAGAGAATATGGCTGGTGTTCGGCATGATCGCCGTAGAGATTGCAGCCCCCGAGGCGGTGTCCAACCACCCATCCTTGATTGGCGGAGTCCGAATTAAGGGTCGGAGCTGATGCGGGTGCGGCCTCCAAGGCACTGTTCAGCGGCAGAGCTAGACCATGCCCATCATGACAGTGCGGCGCGCTCGGCTGCGGCTCGAACCCGTCGAAGATCAAGTCTCCGCGGAGGTCAGCCGTGTAGTTCAAACTTCCAAATCTGACCTGGTGGCCAGGGGCGTAGCTTTCGATGTGCTCCAGATGGCCAAGCAAATTGGCCTGCAGTGCAAAGTTGCCAAATATGAAGATCTATCTGGGGAGAAAAGTCTCACCCTGGATCGCATCGTCGTTGATGATCGGAGGAGCCATCGGGCCTAAAAGTGACGACACAGAGGAAATCTCAATGAAAGCACCAATGTCGGTGTCAAAACCGGCGGATCTCGGGTAGGGAGTCCCGAACTATGCGTCTAGGCGGATGGTAACAGGAGGCTGGGGACATGATGTTTTTACGCAGGTTTGGGCCCTCTTGATGGAAGTAAAACCCTACGTCATGCTTGATTAATATTGATGATATGTGTAGTACAAGAGTAGATCTACCACGAGATCAAGGAGGCTAAACCCTAGAAGCTAGCCTATGGTATGATTGTTGTTCATCCTACGGACTAAAACCCTCCGGTTTATATAGACACCGGAGAGGGCTAGGGTTACACAAAGTTGGTTACAATGGTAGGAGATCTACATATCCGTATCGCCAAGCTTGCCTTCCACGCCAAGGAAAGCCCCTTCCGGACACGGGACGAAGTCTTCAATCTTGTATCTTCATAGTCCAGGAGTCCGGCCGAAGGTATAGTCCGGCTATCCGGACACCCCCTAATCCAGGACTCCCTCACATAGTAAACAACCATCACATGAACATGGCATGATGCATAACCAAGTATGATGCATGTATGGTTTAATGAGGTATGGCATGGCAAAGTGCACAAACAATACTACAAATTAAGTGGAGCTCAATATGCAACGAGTTGCATATTGATGAAAAACCACATTCAATTACTTAGTTCTCTCTCGTTTATGTACCCAACAATATTAAATGTTATTACACATGGCAAGGTGTGAAGCATATGAAAACTACCTATCTAGGCAAGTTTAAATGAGGCCGGAACAACAAACAACAATTCCAGAAAATGCCCATGTGCACATTATGAATTTGATACTATTCTGCCCTAACACAATTTTAAAGTTGCTAAACATGCAAGAAGAGTGCACCATGTTAATCTATGATTTTTCTACCCCATTTACATACAAAGTTTATTAAATTTGGAGCTACGGATATTAAGTTATGAAATAAAACATTTTAACATGGCATTATGCAAAATAAACACAAACAACAATTTAAACATTTTTAACATGGTTGAAAGTTGCAAATTCTGAAAGTAGACAAAATCTAAGCAAGTTACATATATAATGTTTTTACAAAAGATGCATTATACATGAGTTATTATATGCATGAAGTTTAGGGGTTTTTCCGCAAAACTGGTTTTTCTGTGGACAATAGAGAAATTCGCTAGACGGGAAAAAATATACGCAGGCCGAAACAGAGGTAGACTAGGCCTCACCAGAGGGGCTCAGCCTAGGTAGGCTAGGCAGGCCGGCGGTTGCGTTGCTGGGCCTTGGAGGCCGAGCGCTGGGTCGGTCAACGCGCGCTCCTCGTGCGCTCGTCTCCTCGTTCCCAAGCGGGACGAGGCCATGGCGGCACCGGCGGCTAATGGCGACGAGGCGGCAGGGACGGACAGATCCGAGGTAAGAGACGTCGAGAACAGACAGATCCGCCCTCCCGGTGGCGGATCCGGCCGGCAGAGGTGGAGCTCGTCGAGCTAGGGACGATGCCATGTCGGGGTTCCTACCGGGAAAGATAGACCATGAGAGAGAGAGAGAGGGAGAAGGAAAGGGAAACGGAGATGGACAAGGGAGGAGAGGAGAAGGCGACGCGGTACTGACCGGGGCGGAAGTGCTCATCACCGGCAACGACACCAGCTCCGGCGAGGTGGCGCAAAGAGTAGGCAAGCGGCGAGCTCGGATCGGGAGCTCCTCTCCCGATGGAGCTCGGAGAATGGGGCGGCGCTGTGCGGGCTCCTTGGGCCCAGATCATCCCGGGGCGGGCCGCGGATGGGCCAACAGGGCCACGACGGAGTGGGCGCTGCGGGGGGTCAGGTGGCATGCCCTGAATGGCTGCAGGGGCTGCGCGGCTGATGTGGCAGCGGCGCTGGGTGGCGGCTGACCACTGGCGCGACAACAAGTTGCAGCGGGGAGTGCACCGGCGCTGAAAACGAGGATGTAGGTAGTGTCTCTAATGATTGGGAAGCACGGAAGCTGAGGAGGAGGATGGCTGCTGTCCAAAAATGGCAAGGGGGAGGTTTATATAGGGCAGGTTTAGGGTTAGGAGGGATTTGGACCGTTTCGGAGCATCTGATCGTGATCCGACGGTTCCGATCGAGAGGAGGGGTTTAGTTGGGTTAGGTGGGCTGGAGGTGAGTCGTAGTGGGTTGTGCAGAAAGCCTTGGGCTGAGAGAAGAGAAGAGACAGAGTCCCGACGACTGTTTCCGGAGACCGAAAACATCCGATGTTTGACCGGCTTATTGTGCCGCTATATGTTTAGCGGTTGGGTTATCAAACGAGCTACGAATGCGATGAAACTTGACAGAAGGTCTATCTACACTATAATAAGACCGCACCCCAACTCTCACCCCATTCTGAGAACATTTTCCGGCCAGTTATAAAATAATATTTCGGAGGTGCTGCGGGCGCGTGCAAGTGTGTCTGGGCTCAAAACGGACAACGAAGAGAACTAGGGGAACCGGACGGATGCAAGTTTAGAAAACATGATGATGCAATGCACATGATAACATGGAAAGATGCAACATGCAAGCAGATGACAAGGCAACAACAGCGAATAACCGGAAGACACCTGGCGCAATTGACTCGGGGCGTTACAGCAGTCCACCACTACAAGAGGATCTCGTCCCGAGATCTAGGATGGCACCGGAGGGAAACGGAAGAGGAAGAGAACATGTAAAACTAAGTAGCTTCTTCGGCAAACGTGTGAAACCATGAACCTTGACATGTTGAACAAATTGAAAGAAGAATACAATGCAGATGAACGAAGTTAAAAACACTCTATTAGAAAAGAGGAACAAGGAACATTGCGAGAACCTAGAGGTTAAGTGACAAGATAGATATTGAAACCACTCCGGTTAAAACAAGATAGAGAAGGAATAAGAATGATATAACTTGGACAACACTCTGACTGTAAATGGAAGGAATTGAACATGAACTTGGGAAGATTGGATGATACTTGACGAAATCAACAACACACTGCCTCCAGAACTATTGAAAGAATGGCACAATGGGTAAGAACGATTTTAGACAGCACTCCGGTTGAGAAGGGAGGTAAAACTTGACAAAATGGGAAGAACTTGAAAAGAGGGCATGAGACTCCAGTTGAAACGGAATAAGCAAGGGAAAAGAACATGATCTTGACAAGACAAAATGATGGGTGAAGAGAGCAACAACACAATGCATCCGGAAGAAGAATAGAAGATAGGTCGTTATGAAGAAAGAAAGTAGAAGAAAATGATAACTTCTACCTCCAATGAATTAGAAGGCATCCTTAGGAAGAAGGATTGAATGGAGTTGTTGAGAATTAGACAACAAAAGAATAAGGTTCTTGTGGGCATATGGAAAAACATCTCAAAACTGAGGTGAAATTCTGCCACTAACGAAAACAATTGCTTGCTTGAGATCAACGAAGAGATGAAAACTTCTTTCACCGAGAGGATAGGAGAAAACTTGGATCATTTATAAACACCATATTAGCAACATTCCTTAGGGAAGGCTTTAGGTGAAATATAACCCAACATAACTCCAATGAAGAGGTTGATTGGTTGAAAAGATTTCTTGAGCAAAGAGAAAATGATGGATTGAGATATGTCACTCTTGAAAACCTGTGAATCATGAAACACGAAGGGAAATTATCAACAGTGACATAACACCACCTCAAAAGATGAGATATGAAAGAATTGCACTTCGGAATGCAAGATGAAGAATGCTTGAACTCCTTTGAAAAGAATCTCGATGAACACTTCGAGAAGGAATTAAATCCTTGATGAACCATCAGGTAGAGCCTCCATGAAGAACTCCGGTAATAAAAGAATGATCAAAAGAAGTGAAGGATTTAAAATAACAAGATTGAAGTCTTACAATGATTAGATGAAGCTTCACGACGATATGAGCGCGAAAACTTTGAACTATGGAAAAGAAAGATGAACAACTAGAAACCAAGAATTGATATCATGAACGAACTCCGAAAAAGAAAAGATGATGCATCTCGAACCGAGAATGTGATATGAAGGACAACTCTAGAGAGAGAGATGAATCACCTGGATGAACCAAGAATAAGAATTATGTTATGCATGTCCTTCATCAATTTAGATTGATGACAAGCAACGGATTTGGCATACTACTTATTCTCATAAGAAGGATTAAGAGAGATATAGCGCAAACCTGAGGATGTCTTGATGGAACCCTCGGTGGGATTTGGAAACAACAAATGAATTGATATGCTAACGAAGGAAGGGAAAGCTTGAACGAACCACTGTAAGAATTGAAAATGAACGAAGAAAAGATAAAGAAACACCAGGAAGAATTATAACAAGAACGAAGATACTTGAGAGAATATAAATACATGAGACTGAATGGATCATGAGCTGACTAGAGGGTACTTGAATGATGCACCGGAAGAATTCGAGAATGAGAGCTGAAAGCTGAGAATGAATAAACCTGAAATGATGGCCTTCGGAGAATCAAACTAAAAAGACTCCTGAATAGCTCCGGATGGGTGAAAAGAATTCTCACAATCAAAAACAATTATGAGAGGATGGCATCAAGCTTGAGCTTCGCCTCTTTGGAAGAATGGGTAAGATTTGGAGGAGAAACTCTTCTTCGGTCTTCAGATGTTGAGAATGATGATGAGAACCACCATGACAATTGATGAGACACTCCGGAACAATGAAGAATAGAAATGTTGAACCAACGATGAAAAGAATTTGAAAGATCTTGGAAAAAGACATTTGACTGATGATAATTCATTCTTACGTCAAACTTTAGAAGATTTGAGAATAGCTCCGAAAAATAGAAGAGTCAGGTAAGATCATGGGGGAAAACCTGTGGGTTATGCGCCCACTCAAAAGAAACACCATGAACGATTTAAAAGAGAGAATGCGCCGGTTGAATTAAATGGCTTGAATGAGATAACAACCTCGAAATAACTTGAACGGATCAAGAATGGAAACATGAATCTTCGAGATAACTTGAGCACTCTGGAACAATTGAATAGCGAGAAGTGGATGATTAAGAGGTGCACCGGCATGAGAAAGCATTTGAAAAGAGGAAAATGGACATGATCAACAACGAAATCTTGAATTCAATCCACCGGAGAATCAAGAACTTAAGCTCCCTTTAGTATCTTCCTGAGAATCACCGGATAAGAACATTGGCAGAAAAGAATGGAGAGACTTCACATCAATAAAAAGGATACTTGATTAAGAAGTCTGAGTCCTTGAAGAAAAAGGGTGGGAGGGCGGGCAAAACAAAGAAAACTTTGGCAGATGGAAAGGATACCGTTGAGAAAACTTAGAGTTGATCTTGCGGATGTTGAAAATGATCAGATCCACTTGAAGGAAACATGCCGGTTGGAAAAGAATTGTCGAGACAGTCTCGAGGAAGGAGGATTAGTATTCCCATAGAAATATGAGAACACTGCTTAGAAAAGGTATGGAATCAACACTTGACATTAAAGCAACTCGAATACCATAACTCAAAACAAAACAAAGGATTGGCTTGTAGAATAAGCCGGAAACAAACATATGATAGATCCCATATCGTATCATGTGTCTGTTAGAAAGATATTCTACGAGCTACATGAATTCCCACCTATAAACTCCCGAAACATTTTGGTTATGCAATCTGGTGTTGGGGATACAAGGGAAGCATAATATCTCACCCAAACTAACAATCCCTACATCCAGTTGTATCCAATCTTCAACATATAACCAAGAAACCTTCGGAAATCGTGTACCTCAACCTTCGAAAAGCATACGTTATATGAGTTATGGCAATACTCCTGAACTCCCACCCCAGTACTGGGTGGTGTCGAGGTTATATCACCAACAACTGCATAAAAGAGATTTTCGATGTCGGCAAACTCAGGTATTCCAGAATCAAGCGATAAAATTGTGACGACAACACCTTGGAGCTCAACTCCCCGGGACACTGCCACAACCCCTAAATGTCAGGAGGCACCAAGAACAATGTTCTCGTCACAAGGCTATCGGAACGATTCCAAGATACCCGCGTGATCCTAAAAAAATTTCATGAAATTTGAGGAGAGAAAATTCAAAACTTCTACGTCAGGAGGCCTCACCAGAGCGATGAAGGGACCGAGGAGTAAAAGAATCCTACTCTCCGATATATATAATCCTAAGACTCAAAACATTTTGTTCCGCAAAACTGGTTTTTCTGTGGATAATAGAGAAATTCGCCAGACGGGAAAAAATATACGCCGACCGAAACAGAGGCGGACTGGGCCTCACCAGAGGGGCTAAGCCTAGGTAGTCGAGGCAGGACGGCGGTTGCGTTGCTGGGCCTTGGAGGCCGAGCGCTGGGTCGGTCAACGCGTGCTGCTTGTGCGCTTGTCTCCTCATTCCCAAGCGGGACGAGGCCATGGTGGCACCGGCGGCTAACGGCGATGAGGAGGCATGACAGCGGCAGGGACAGACAGATCCGAGGTAAGAGACATCGGGAACAGACAGATCCACCCTCCCGGCGGCGGACCCGACCGGCAGAGGTGGAGCTCGTCGAGCTAGGGATGACGCCATGTCGGTGTTCCTGCGGGGAGAGAGAGACCATGAGAGAGAGAGGGAGAAGGAAAGGGAAACGGAGATGGACAAGGGAGGAGAGGAGAAGGCGATGCGGTACGGACTGGGGCGGAGGTGCTCGTCACCGGCGACGACGCCAGCTCCGGTGAGGCGGCGCGGAGAGCAGACAAGCGGCGAGCTCGGATCGGGAGCTCCTCTCCCGATGGAGCTTGGGGAGCGGAGTGGCGCTGTGCGGGCTGCTCGGGCCCAGATCATCCCAGGGCGGGCCGCGGATGGGCCAACAGGGCCGTGACGGAGTGGGCACTACGGGGGGGGGGGGGGGGGGCATGCCCTGCATGGCTGCAGGGGCGGCACGACTGATGTGGCGGCGGCGCTCGGTGGCGGCTGACCACTAGCGCGGCAACAAGTAGCGGCGGGGGAGTGCGCCGACCCTGAAAACGAGGATGGAGGTAGTGGCTCTAATGATTGGGCAGCTCAGAAACTAAGGAGGAGGATGGCTGATGTCCAAAAATGGCAAGGGGGATGTTTATATAGGGCAGGTTTAGGGTTAGGAGGGATTTGGACCGTTTCAGAGCATCTGATCGTGATCTGACGGTTCCGATCGAGAGGAGGGGTTTAGCTGGGTTAGGTGGGCTGGAGGTGAGTGGCAGTGGTTGTGCAGAAAGCCTTGGGCTGAGAGAAGAGAAGAGAGAGAGGCCCGGCGACTATTTCCGGAGACCGTAAACGTCCGATGTTTGACCAGCTTATAGTGCCGCTATATGTTTAGCGGTTGGGCTATCAAACGAGCTCTGAATGCGACAAAACTTGACAGACGGTCTATCTACACTATAATAAGACCGCACGCCAACTCTCACCCCATTATGAGAACATTTTCCGGCCACTTATAAAATAATATTTCGGAGGTGCTGCGGGTGCATGCAAGTGTGTCTGGGCTCAGAATGGACAACGAAGAGAACTAGGGGACCAGGACGGATGCAAGTTTAGAAAACATGATGATGCAATGCACATGATGACATGGAAAGATGCAACACGCAAGCGGATGACAAGGCAACAACAATGAATAACCGGAAGACACCCACTGGACTCGGGGCGTTATAACACTCCACCATACAAGAGGATCTCATCCCAAGATCTAGGATGGAACCGGAGGGAAACGGGAGAGGAAGAGAACAGGTAAAACTAAGTTGCTTCTTCGACAAACGAGTGAAAGCATGAACCTTGAGAGGTTGAAAAAATTGAAAGAAGAATACAATGGAGATGAGCGAAGTTAAAAACACTCCGTTAGAAAAGAGTAACAAGGAACATTGCGAGAACCTAGAGGTTAAGTGACAAGATAGATATTGAAACCACTCTGGTTATAATAAGATAGACAAGGAATAAGAATGATATAATTTGGACAACACTCCGACTGTAAATGGAAGGAATTGAACATGAACTTGGGAAGATTGGATGATAATTGACGAAATCAACAACACACTGCCTCCAAAACTATTGAAAGAATGGCACAATGGGTAAGAGAGATTTCAGACAGCACCCCGGTTGAGAAGGGAGGTACAATTTGACAAAATGGGAAGAACTTGAAAAGAGGGAACGACACTCTAGTTGAAACGGAATAAGCAAGGGAAAAGAACATGATCTTGACAAGACAAAATGATGGGTGAACAGAGCAACAACACAATGCCTCCGGAAGATGAATAGAAGATAGGTCGTTATGAAGAAAGAAAGTAGAAGAAAATGATAACTTCTACCGCCAATGAATTAGAAGGAATCGTTAGGAAGAAGGATTGAATGGAGTTGTTGAGAATTAAACAACAAAAGAATAAGGTTGTTGTGGGCTTATGGAAAAACATCTCAAAACTGAGGTGAAATTTTGCCACTAACGAAAACAATTGTTTGCTAGAGATCAACGAAGAGATGGAACCTTCTTTCGCCGAGAGGATAGTAGAAAAACTTGGATCATTTATAAACACCATATTAGCAACATTCCTTAGGGAAGGTGAGGGAGTCCTGGATTAGGGGGTCTCCAGATAGCCGGACTATATCCTTTGGCCGGACTGTTGGACTATGAAGATACAAGATTGAAGACTTCGTCTCGTGTCCAGATAGGACTCTACTTGGCATGGAAGGCAAGCTAGGCAGTATGGATATGGATATCTCCTTCTTTGTAACCGACCTTGTGTAACCCTAGCCCACTCCGGTGTCTATATAAACCGAAGGATTTTAGTCCGTAGGACAACATACAATCATACCATAGGCTAGCTTCTAGGGTTTAGCCTCTCCGATCTCGTGGTGGATCAACTCTTGTAATACCCATATCATCAAGAATAAAGCAAGCAGGACATAGGGTTTTACCTCCATCAAGAGGGCCCAAACCTGGGTAAAACATCGTGTCCCCTGCTCCTGTTACCATCCGCCATAGACGCACAGTTCGGGACCCCCTACCCGAGATCCGCCGGTTTTGACACCGACATTGGTGCTTTCATTGAGAGTTCCTCTGTGTCGTCGTTGTTAGGCTTGATGGCTCCTACTATCATCGATAGCGATGCAGTCCAGGGTGTGACTTTTCTCCCCGGACAGATCTTTGTGTTCGGCGGCTTCGCACTGCGGGCCAACTCGCTTGGCCATCTAGAGCAGATCGAAAGTTACGCCCCTGACCACCAGGTCTGGTTTGGAAGCTTAAACTACACGGCCGATATCCGCGGAGACTTGACCTTCAATGGATTCGAGCCCCTGCTGCCTTGTGCGCCACGCGGTCACGATGAGTACGATTTAGCTCTACCATCGGGCAGTGTTCAGGAGCTCGCACCGCTAGCCGCTCCGAGCCTCAATTCGAAGCCAGTAGCGCCATCCATGGAAGGGTGGATAGACCCCGTCATGGAGGCCGCATCCTCAGCGGCGATCAAGCCGAATATTGACCATACCCTTCACAAGAGCCGTGTTGCCAAACTGCCGGATCCTTCTCTGGCCATGGACTCTGAACCGCCTGCGCCCGTTCCTATCGAATCCGATTGGGCGCCGATCATGGAGTTTACCTCCGCGGATATTTTTCAGCACTCGCCCTTCGGCGACATACTGAACTCATTAAAGTCTCTCTCCTTGTCAGGAGGGTCCTGGCCGAACTACGTCTGGCAGGATTGGGATGCGAATGACGAAGAAATTCGCCGCCCACCCACCACCCACTTAGTAGCCACTAACGACGACTTAACCGACATGCTCGACTTTGACTCCGAAGACATCGATGATGCGAGAGACGAAGAGGAACCACTGCCCACAGGGCACTGGACAGCCACCTCATCATATGATATATACATGGTGGACACACCCAAAGAAGGCAATGGCGACAAGACAATAGAGGATGACCCCTCCAAGAAGCAACCCAAGCGCCGACGTCAGTGGCGCCGCTCGAAGTCCCGCCAAGGAAAAAGTGGTGATACCGGCACAGGAGATAATAACACTCCGGACAGTGCCGAAATCGGCAACAATCCCCTCCAGCAACATTTAGGGCAGGAGGATGGAGAAGCTAGCCCTCTAGAGAGAGTGGCAGATGGAGAGGCGAAGGATGATAATTACATGGCTCCCTCCGAAGACGAGGCAAGCCTCGACGATGAAGAATTCGTCATGCTAGAGGATCTCGTCGAACAAGAGCGCTTCAAGCGCTGGCTTATAGCCACGGCAAATAGCCTTAAGAAAAAGCAGCAGCTTCAAGCTAATCAAGATTTGCTAGCTGACAGATGGACTGAAGTCCTGGCGGCCGAGGAATATAATCTCGAACGCCCCTCCAAGAGTTACCCAAAGTGCAGGTTGCTACCCCGACTGGAGGAGGAAGCACCAAAACCTACATCTCTGGCGTATGACGCGGCTGACCGGCCACCTCGTGGCCACGACAGAGAGGCATTCCAGCCAAAAGCTCAGCCCGCGCCCCGATGCCATTCAAATAAAAAGGCATGGGGAAATACGCCAGACCTACGAGACGTATTGGAGGACAAAGAAAAACATGCACGATCGATCTACGGATCACGAGGGCGCGCCACTATGCGAGATGATAATCGTCACGCCGGATACAGTAAAAGTAAGTCCGGCCGGGCCGAACACAGCGGGCAAGACTCACTCGAGCTGCATCACGACATAGCCCAGTACAGAGGCGCCGCACACCCCCTATGCTTCCCAGACGAAGTAATGGATCATCAAATCCCAGAGGGCTCCAAACCCGTAAATATAGAATCATACAACGGCACAACAGATCATGTGGTATGGATCGAGGATTTCCCCCTGCATATCCACATGGCCCGCGGTAATGATCTACACGCCATTAAATACCTCCCACTCAAGCTCAAAGGATCAGCTCGACATTGGCTCAATAGCTTGCCAGCAGAGTCCATTGGCTGTTGGGAGGATCTGGAAGCCGCATTCCTCGACAACTTCCAGGGCACTTACGTGCGACCACCAGATGCCGGCGACTTGAGCCACATAATTCAGCAGCTAGAGGAATTGGCCAGGCAATTCTGGACACGGTTACTAACAAAGAAAAATCAAATCGTCGACTGTCCGGATGTAGAGGCCCTAGCAGATTTTAAGCACAACATCCGCGATGAGTGGCTCGCCCGACACCTTGGTCAGGAAAAGCCGAAATCTATGGCAGCCCTAAACGACACTCATGACCCGCTTTTTTGCGGGAGAAGATAGCTGGCTGGCTCGCAGCAATAACATATCAAATAACCATGGTACTTCGGATACCAAGGATGGCAATGGCAGGTCACGTCGCAACAAACATAAGCTCCGCATTAACAGCGACAATACCGAGGATACGGCAGTCAATGCCGGATTCAAAGGCTCTAAACCCGGTTAGCGGAAAAAGCCATTCAAAAGAAGCACTCCAGGCCCGTCCAGTATGGACCGTATACTCGATCGCTCGTGCCAAATACACGGCACCCCCGACAAGATAGCCAACCACACCAACAGGGATTGTTGGGTGTTCAAGCAGGCCGGCAAGATAAATGCTGAAAACAAAGATAAGGGATCACATAGCGATGACGAGGAGGAGCCCCGGCAGCCGAACACCGGAGGACAGAAGAGGTTCCCCCCACAAGTGCGGATGGTGAACATGATATACGCAACCCACATCCCAAAGAGGGAGCGGAAGTGGGCGCTCAGGGACGTATATGCATTGGAGCCAGTCGCCCCAAAATTCAACCCATGGTCTTCCTGTCCGATCACCTTCGATCGCAGGGACCACCCCACTAGTATCCGTCATGGTGGATTCGCCGCATTGGTCCTAGACCCAATCATTGACGGATTTCACCTCACTCGAGTCCTTGTGGATGGCGATAGCAGCCTGAACCTGCTTTATTAGGACACAGTGTGCAAAATGGGTATAGACCCCTCAAGGATCAAACCCACAAAAACGACCTTTAAAGGCGTCATACCAGGTGTAGACGCCCACTACATAGGCTCAGTCACACTGGAAGTGGTCTTCGGATCCCCGGATAACTTCCGAAGCGAAGAGTTAATCTTCGACATAGTCTCGTTCCGCAATGGCTACCATGCACTGCTCGGGCGAACCGCATTCGCAAGATTCAATGCGGTACCGCATTATGCATATCTCAAGATCAAGATGCGAGGACCTCGGGGGGTCATCACAGTCAATGGAAACACCACTACTAGGGAAAACCTTATGCACAGAAATTTAGCAGTAGCGCGTGTCAAAAAAAGGCGCTAGTGCTAAATAGCAGTAGCGCGTGTCCGTAAACCGCGCTACAGATACAATAGTAGCAGTAGCACGTGCGCATGAAAAAGCGCTACCACTAATATCCCCTTTGCTAAACCGATAGGCTACGCATAGCAGTAGCGGTTTTGAGGAAAGCGCGCTACCGCTAGCACATAAGTAGCAGCGCGTTTCGCACGGAGAGCGCTACTGGTAATGGAAATAAAATAAAATAAAAAACTAATGGAAACGTAAATGAAAAAGAAAGAAATAGAAAAAGGAGAAAGAAAAAAATAAAATGTAGAGCAAAATAAATGAGGAAGCGGAAAAAAGGAGAAATACGTAGCAGTAGCGTTTGTTCGTAAGAGGTGCTAGAGCTAACGTAGCTGCAGCGCGTTTCCTAGACCCGCGCTATAGAAATAGAAAAGGAAATAAGAAAGATAAGGAAATTACATAGCTATAGCAGTAGCGCGTTTTGTGAAACTCGCTATAGTTAAGTTAGCTATAGCGTGTTTCGCGAAAAGTGCTACCGCTAAGTTTGACTTAACCAAAGAACCATTTCCCCCCGGCCACCACTTCTCCCCCAAATCCCTTGACCCACCCCGCCGTCGTCTGCCTGACTCACCATCGCCCCACTTCGCTGCCGTCTCCTGCCGACGTCGACTCCCCCGGAGCCACCAGAGCCGCGTGCCATCGACTCCACCGGAGCCGCCCCCAACGCCACCGGAGCCGCGCGGCCTCATCAACGCCACCGGAGCCGCAGTCGACGCCACCGGACCCACCCTCCCCACAACTGCCTCCCTCACCGTCAGCGGAGACGCCCCCGCCTCCCTCGCCACCACTGCCTCCCGAGCCACCACCGGAGCCATCCTCTGTAAGCCCCCACCCCTCCTCTCTCTCTATCTCTAAATTAGTTAGGTTAATTTAGTTAGGAAAAGAATTTAGTTAGGTTAATTTTGTTAGGTTAATTAGTTAGGTTAATTTGGTAGAGATGCGCCTGCCTCCCTCGTCGTAGGAAAAAATTGTATATGCTTAACTAGGGCAGTATTGTTAGGGTTGTAGTGTTTAATTACAAATGTTAGGAAAGTAAGGTTTAACTAGATGTTAACTAGGGTGGTAGGATTTAGTTTAGAGAAAAAATCAATATAAAAATATAAATTTCTGTTAGTGTTGCAAGTCTAGATGCAAATTTGAAGTGGTCATGATATATGAAAAATCCTCAATTGTGTTTGCTCATTGATCATAATCGACATTGAAGTGGTTCGATTGTGCCCAAGTGGCCTTTTGTTGATTCCAGGGAATGATGGCCTATGTTTTTCCAGAATGTTGATTCATTTCCGTTTCGGCAAAATACAGGTTCTTGATTTGTCCACTTTTTAGCAAAGGTCATGCCGAAATTTTCCGTGAATTTCGGCATGACTTGTGCTACAAACTAGGACATATCGAGTGCCCGGGATTTGCCACACCGGGAAGGAGTTAACGTTCCTGCAAAACAATAGGCCTTTTTATTTCATTATTCATTTTATTAGGTCTAGAATTAATTGACTAGATTTAATCATAGGAAACATGGCTAGCAACGATGAAGGACAGGGTTCTGGTGATTGCGACGATGTCTACCGGGCGGCAGACAATTTTTTTAGACTTGCCGACATCGAGACCGGCGCTGAGACTCAGACCGGCATCGAGACTGAGACTGAGACCGGCGCTGAGACTCAGACCGGTATCGAGACCGGCTCTGAGACTGAGACCGGCGCTGAGACTCAGACCAGCATCGAGACTGGCGCTGAGACTGAGACCGGCGCTGTCTCGGGGAGCGGAGCCGGTGTTGAACTGAAACCAAAGAGGCAACGGCCTCCTAACAAACTCAGGACTACTAGACTGGTGGTCACGGAGGTGGACGATGGCAATTTTGAGCCAAAGGTGCCCGAGGAAGCGCGTCGATGCTATGACAATCAGATAGGCTGCATCGTACGGACAACCACCACCATCAACGATGAGAAACTACAGAAGATAGAAAATATGAGGAGCTCCCTCCTAAAGAAGTTTCACCAGATATTCTTGTTCCTGGGCCGGAATGAGAAGGATTATAAAGATCCAGATGAGGACCCGTCAATGAAGAAGATAAACAAACACACCATGACCAAGTTTAGCGACGCGTTGGCCGCCTGGAAAAATCGAGTGAAAGCGAAGATCATCAACAAGAAGGAACCCTACTCCGAGATTGTAAAGGATAATCTGACAATCACGGAAGAGCAGTTTCAAATATTCAAGGAGGCTTGCGAGGCCGAAGCTACCAAAAAAAAGTCTAACGAAAAGAATAAGGTTGTTGTGGGCTTATGGAAAAATATCTCAAAACTGAGATGAAATTATGCCACTAACGAAAACAATTTCTTGCTTGAGATCAACGAAGAGATGAAAACTTCTTTCGCCGAGAGGATAGGAGAAAAACTTGGATCATTTATAAACACCATGTTAGCAACATTCCTTAGGGAAGGCTTTAGGTGAAATATAACCCAAGATATCTCCCATGAAGAGGTTGATTGGTTGAAAAGATGTCTTGTGCAAAAAGAAAATGATGGATTGAGGAGAAGGCGACGGGGTGTGGACCAGGGCGGAGGGGCTCGTCGCCGGCGACGACGCCGGCTCCGGCGAGGCGGTGCAGAGAGCAGGCAAGTGGCGAGCTCGGATCGAGAGCTCCTCTCACGATCTGGAGCTCGGGGAGCGGGGCGGCGCTGTGCGGGCTCATCGGGCCCAGATCGGCCCGGGGCGGGCCGTGGATGGGCCAGCAGGGCCGCGATTGAGTGGGTACTGCGGGGGGTGAGGTGGCACGCCCTGAATGGCTGAGGGGCGGTGCGGCTGATGTAGCAGCGGCGCTGGGTGGCGGCTAACCGCTGGCGCAGCGACAAGTGGTGCGGGGGGGGGGGGGAGTGCACCGGCGCTGAAAACGAGGATGGAGGCAGCGGCTCTGATGATTGGGCAGCGCGGAAACTGAGGAGGAGGATGGCTGCTGTCCAAAAATGGTAAGGGGGAGGTTTATATAGGGCAGGTTTAGGGTAAGGGGGATTAGGAGCATTTCGGAGCATCCGATCGCGATCCGACGGTTCCGATCGAGATGAGGGGTTTAGCTGGGTTAGGTGAGCTGGAGGTGAGTGGTAGTGGGCTGTGCAGAAAGCCTTGGGCTGAGAGAAGAGAAGAGAGAGAGGCCCGTCGACTGTTTCCGGAGACCGAAAACGTCTGACGTTTGACCGGCTTATAGTGCCGCTATATGTTTAGCGGTTGGGCTATTAAGCGAGCTCCGAATGCGGCGAAACTTGACAGACGGTCTATCTACACTATAATAAGACCGCACGCCAACTCTCACCCCATTCCGAGAACATTTTCCGTCCACTTATAAAATAATATTTCGGAGGTGCTGCGGGCGCGTGCAAGTGTGTCTGGGCTCAGAACGGACAATGAAGAGAACTGGGGGACCCAGACGGATGTATGTTTTGAAAACATGATGATGCAATGCACATGATGACATGGCAAGATGCAACAAACAAGCGGATGACAAGGCAACAACAGCGAATAACCGGAAGACACCTGGCGCAATGGACTTGGGGTGTTACACGTTGGCAGGACCAGCCTCGTAAGGGCGCCTGGAGGGACAAGCCTCATGAGGACCGTCCTCAGGGCAACCCTGGTCTCCCACCACTGCCGCTGCCAAGGAGGAACGATGATCATCAACAGGATGAAGGGGCTGGGGCTTCCAGGAGCCGCGCGCCATCGCCTGCATCTTTGGTGGCACTCAGGCCCCAGCCTCCCAGCGCATCTTCAAGCAGTTCTCTCGTGAGGTGAATGCAGCCCTCCCCAAGCTCGAGGCCATGCGCCCGCTCAGATGGTCCAAGTACGCCTTCACCTTTAGCTTGGCGGACCAGCTCAAGTGTGCGGCAACTACTGGCGTTCTCCCGATGCTCTGTTTACCTATCATCAGCAATGTCCAAGTGACCAAGACCCTCATCGACGGTAGCGTAGGGCTCAGTGTCCTGTCCGTCGAGACGTTCGACATCCTTCAAGTGCCATATGATTAGCTTCAGCCCACCAAGCCTTTCTCGGGAGTGACTGACGGCTCCACCACTCCGATGGGACAAGTTCGTTTCCCTGTCACCTTCGGTTAGTGCGACAATCACACCGAGCTCGTCGACTTCGATGTCGCTCACATCCGCCTGCCGTACAATGCCATCCTCAGGTACCCGGCGCTAGCCAAATTCCTGGCAGTCACCCACCATGGTTACAATGTCCTCAAGATGCCGGGAAGTGGCGGAATCATCACGGTCCCCTGCGAAGAAAGAGACGCGGTGTGCTCCCTCGAGCCCGCCTTCCAAGCTGCATCAATCGAAGACCCCGACAACGCGGGTGCGCAGTACCCTCCTGAGGGCAACCCCAAGAAGAAGAAGAAGTAGTTACTCCGCACTGGACCTCAAGGAAGCGGCACCTCCAGCGGCGCCACCTCAGGATATGCGCCCGCGCCTGGCGCGCCTCCCTCCCTCGCATAGGGAGGCATGCCCGGTGCCATCCTTGGGCAGGGCATGGGCGCTCTCTTCTGGAGGGCCTCTAACCTGGCCAACATCATGAGGGAGGTGCTTGGGCACCACATGGAGGCGTGCTTCGCAGCACATTTCCCTCAGGAGGGCATCGGGCAAGGAGCGCCCGGTGCTCAGGAGTTCATCGTCAAGGCCACTCAGGAGCTTCAGGAAACAAGGGCAATACGCGACGACCGCCGCCCACTTGGCGCTGCTCCCCACCCAAGTGAGGGTGGTGAGCTGCGCATCTGTATCGACATCCCAGGGGTCAACAAGGCCGCATCTCAGGAGCGCTTCTGGCCTTTGCATGCTGGCTGCTGTGAGGGTCCACCTCACAACTATGTTCGCATGCTGTTCGGCCTGCCGAGCATGGCTGCCGCCTTCCAGTGCAATCTATGGAGCACCCTGGCAGGTCAGCAGGCCATGCATCACGCAGTCCTGGCGGAGATGGAGACGGTCCTTAGGAGGACACCTGAGCCTCCAGAGCCTCCCGAGGCTCTGGGGCTCGACGGCTCATGAGGAGCGACTTCTTCAGCGTGCTGATATGTCCATTTTGCATCATGCTTTTATATCGATATTTATTGCATTATGAGCTGTCATTACACATTATGTCACAATACTTATGCCAATTCTCTCTTATTTTACAAGGTTTACATGAAGAGGGAGAATGCCGACAGCTGGAATTCTGGGCTGGAAAAGGAGCAAATATTAGAGACCTATTCTGCACAACTTCAAAAGTCCTGAAACTTCACGGGAGAAAGTTTCAGAATAAAAAAAATATTGAGCAAAAGAAGTACCAGAGGAGGGCCACCCACCATTCACGAGGGTGGGGGCGCGCCCTACCCCCCTGGGTGTGCCCCTTGCCTCGTGGGCCCCCTGGAAGCCCTATGATGCCCATCTTCTGCTATATGAGGTCTTTCGTCGAGGAAAAATCATAAGCTAGCTCACGGGACAAAACTCCGCCGCCACGAGGCGAAACCTTGGCGGAACTAATCAAGGGCTCCGGAGGAGCTATTCTGCCGGGGAAACTTCCCTCCGGGACGGGGAAATCATCACCAACGTCATCACTATCGATCCTCTCATCTGGAGGGGGTCAATCTCCATCAACATGTTCACCAGTGCCACCTCATCTCAAACCCCAGTTCGTCTCTTGTAACCAATCTTTGTCCCTAAGCCTCAGATTGGTACGTGTGGGTTGCTAGTAGTGTTGATTACTCTTTGTAGTTGATGCTAGTTGGTCTATTCGGTGGAAGATCATATGTTTAGATCCTTTATGCATATTAATACCCCTCTGATTATGAACATGAATATGATTTGTGAGTAGTTACATTTGTTCCTGAGGACATGGGAGAAGTCTTGCTATAAGTAGTCATGTGAATTTGGTATTCGTTCGATATTTTGATGAGATGTATGTTGTCTTTCCTCTAGTGGTGTCATGTGAACGTCGACTACATGACACTTCAACATTGTTTGGGCCTAGAGGAGGGCATTGGGAATTAATAAGTAGATGATGGGTTGCTAGAGTGACAGAAGCTTAAACCCTAGTTTATGGGTTGCTTCGTAAGGGGCTGATTTGGATCCATATGTTTCATGCTATGGTTAGGTTTACCTTAATACTTCTGTTTTAGATGCAGATGCTTGCAATAGGGGTTAATCATAATTGGGATGCTTGTCCAAGTAAGGACAGTACCCAAGCACCGATCCACCCACATATCAAATTATCAAAGTACCGAACGCGAATCATATGAGCGTGACGAAAACTGGCTTGACGATAATTCCATGTGTCCTCGGGAGCGCTTTCCTTTATATAAGAGTTTGTCCAGGCTTGTCCTTTGCTACAAAAAGGATTAGTCCATCTTGGTGCATCTTATTTACTTTATTACTTGTTACTCGTTACAAATTACCTTATCACAAAACTATCTGTTACCGATAATTTCAGTGCTTGGAGAGAATACCTTACTGAAAACCGCTTACATTTCCTTCTGCTCCTCGTTGGGTTCGACACTCTTACTTTTCGAAAGGACTGCGATAGATCCCCTATACTTGTGGGTCATCAAGACTCTTTTCTGACGTCGTTGCCTGGGAGTGAAGTGCCTTTGGTAGGTGGAATTTGGTACGGAAAAATTTATATAGTGTGCTAAAATTTACTGTCACTTGTTACTATGGAACATAATCCTTTGAGGGGCTTGTTCGGGGTATCTTTACCCCGACCATTAGAGCAAAGAGTTGCTCCTCAACCTATTGAACCTACTGAAAATGTTTACTTTGAAATTCCTTCGGGTATTATAGAGAAACTGCTAGCTAATCCTTTCACAGGTGATGGAACATTGCATCCCGATTTGCACCTAATCTATGTGGATGAAGTTTGTGGATTATTTAAGCTTGCAGGTATGCCCGAGGATGTTATCAAGAAGAAGGTCTTCCCTTTATCTTTGAAGGGAAAGGCATTGACATGGTTTAGGCTATGTGATGATATGGGATCAAGGAACTACAACCGATTGAAATTGGAATTTCATCAGAAGTTTTATCCTATGCATCTTGTTCATCGTGATCGTAATTATATATATAATTTTTGGCCTCATGAAGGAGAAAGCATCGCTCAAGCTTGGGGGAGGCTTAACTCAATGTTATATTCATGCCCCAATCATCATCTCTCAATAGAAATTATTATTCAAAAAAATTATGCTCGGCTTTCTCTCAATAATCGCTCCATGCTCGATACTTCTTGTACTGGCTCTTTTATGATGAAGACTATTGAATTCAAATGGGATTTATTGGAAAGAATTAAACGCAACTTTGAAGATTGGGATCTCGACGAAGGTAAGGAGTCAGGTATAACACCTAAGTTTGATTGTGTTAAATCTTTAATGGATACCGATGCTTTCCATGAATTTAGCACTAAATATGGACTTAACTCTGAGATAGTAGATTCTTTCTATGAATCCTTTGCTACTCATGTTGATCTCCCTAAGGAGAAGTGGTTTAAATATAATACTCCCATTGAAGTAAAAGTAGTTTCACCTATTAAAGTTGAAGAAAAGACTATCACTTATAAGGATCATGTTGTTCCTACTGCCTATATTGAGAAACTACCTTTCCCTATTAGAATAAAGGATCATGCTAAATCTTCAACTGTAGTTCATAAGAGTAATACTAGAACACCTACACCCTCTAAGAAAACTAAAGTTGAACCTAGTGTTGCTATGGTTAAAGATCTCTTGGATGATAATACTGATGGGCATGTTATTTACTTCTGTGATGAAGCTGCTAGAATTGCTAGACCCGATACTAAAACTAAACATAGACCCGTTGTAGGCATGCCTGTTATTTCTGTTAAAATAGGAGATCATTGCTATCATGGCTTATGTGATATGGGTGCTAGCGCAAGTGCAATACCTCATTCCTTATATAAAGAAATTATGCATGATATTACACCTGCTGAGATAGTGGAAATTGATGTTACTATTAAACTTGCCAATAGAGACACTATTTCCCCAGTTGGGATTGTTAGAGATGTTGAAGTCTTGTGTGGGAAAGTTAAATATCCTGCTGATTTTCTTGTTCTTGGTTCCCCACAAGATAACTTTTGTCCCATTATATTTGGTAGACCCATCTTGAATACAGTTAATGCTAAGATAGACCGCAATAAGGATATTGTTTCTGTTGGTTTAGGGGATATGTCTCATGAGTTTAATTTTGCTAAATTTCGTAGACAACCCCATGATAAAGAAATGCCTAGTAAAGATGAAATTATTGGTCTTGCTTCTGTTGTCGTGCCTCCTAATGATCCTTTAGAACAATATTTGCTACACCATGAAAATGACATGTTTATGAATGAAAGAAGGGAAATAGATGAAGTATTCTTTAAACAGGGACCTATTTTGAAACACTACTTACCTGTCCAGACTTTAGGGGATCCCTGTTGGTGTCAAAACCGGCGGATCTCGGGTAGGGGGTCCCGAACTGTGCGTCTAGGCCGGATGGTAACATGAGGCAAGGGACACGAAGTTTTACCCAGGTTCGGGCCCTCTCGATGGAGGTAAAACCCTACGTCCTGCTTGATTAATATTGATGATATGGGTAGTACAAGAGTAGATCTACCACGAGATAAGAGAGGCTAAACCCTAGAAGCTAGCCTATGGTATGATTGTTGATGTGTATGTTGTCCTACGGACTAAAACCCTCCGGTTTATATAGACACCGGAGAGGGTTGGGGTTACATAGAGTCGGTTACAATGGTAGGAGATCTGAACATCCGTATCGCCCAGCTTGCCTTCCACGCCAAGGAAAGTCCCTTCCGGCCACGGGACAGAGTCTTCAATCTTGTATCTTCATAGTCCAGGAGTCCGGCTGAAGGTATAGTTCAGCTATCCGAACACCCCCTAATCCAGGACTCCCTCAGTAGCCCCTGAACCAGGCTTCAATGACGACGAGTCCGGCGCGTAGATTGTCTTCGGCATTGCAAGGCGGGTTCCTCCTCCAAGTACTTCATAGAAGATTTTGAACACAAAGATAGTGTCCGGCTCTGCAAAATAAGTTTCCACATATTGCCATAGAGAGAATAATATTTACACAAATCTAATCTGCTGACGTACTCCGTAGCGTGACATCACACCACGGCCAAGCTTTTATTCGAACCGTTTTATTGTCCCATCTTAGCGCGTTATGCGAGGCGGTTTCCTTGGCACGTCTTGTTAAAGCAGAGATCTCGTCCCCTTATTCCGGGATTCTCATCAATACAGGCGTGGGTAACCCAACTGCGCCATTGATTACGGCGCTTGGAGATAAGCGAGTTTTACCAGGCTGGTGGGGACACGTAGTTGTGTCCACCCATATAAGGGGATAAGGATCCACCTTTTCACCCACACCTTCTTCCTCCTTTGCCTATCCATTCTTGCGCACTCGAGCTCCAGCGCCCAAGTCCGCACTACCACCTCAACTTTCTCCAGTCATGTCTGGAGCGGGAGGCAAGTGGATGGTCTCCTCCGTCACGGAGGGACACATCAAAAAGCTGAGGAAGGCCGGATATCTGGCTAGCGACATCCCGCACCGGCTTCCCGAAAAGGGGCAGCTCATCCCCACTCCTAGGCCCCATGAGAGGGTGGTATTCCTCCCCCATTTCCTCCACGGACTGGGCTTCCCTCTACAACCATTTGTCCGGGGGCTCATCTTCTACTACGGCCTGGATTTCCACGATTTGGCCCCGAACTTCGTCCTCAACATCTCGGCGTTCATCGTCGTGTGCGAGGCGTTCCTCCGCATCCGGCCCCATTTCGTCCTATGGCTTAAGACTTTCAACGTCAAGCCGAAGGTGGTGCACGGCAACCAGGCGGAGTGCGGAGGCGCCATGGTTGGCAAGATGGACAACGTCTTATGGCCCGAGGGCTCCTTTGTGGAGACCCTAAAGGGGTGGCAATCGGGGTGGTTTTATATCACCGAGCCACGCGACCCTAAGTGGGTCGCAGCCCCCGAGTTCCGGTCCGGACCCCCAACGCGACTCACGTCCTAGAAAGAGACGGGCCTGTCGTGGGGCAACCAAAAGGAGGTGACTAGACTGCAAACATGCATCCAATCCCCGGTGAACAAGCAGCTCAGGCTTGTCAATGTAGTCCAGGTTATGCTCATCCGCCTGAGCCTCCCGTGTCAACAACGGGCCTTCAATCTGTGGGAGTTCAATCCAGCACAGCACCGAACTCTGAGCAGGCTCTTCGACACGATGTACGAAGATGCCTGGAAGGTGCTTTTCAAAGGCGCCGAGGCTCCCTCATCCGCTACCGAGGATCGCGGATTCAGCATGCAGCGTCATGCTAGCGTGGTAAGTTTTTTGTACCTTTTACAGGGCACTAGTTTTTCATAGTTTAACTCTATGCGGGATCTAAACTCCCTTACCTTTGACAGGATTGGCAGGCGAAGTCCGGACGAATCGACTGTCCGGCGCCTTTGCCTGAAGGCTCAGTGGACGCTCAATTGGCGAAGCTGCTGGCTCCGGCACCCTATGTGGTGCCAGAGAAGAAGGCCGCAAAAAAGGCCGCAGGGACTCGAAAGAGTGCCCGGCGCCTGGAGGAGTCGGATTCACCATCCGACGAATCCAAGACGCACTCCTCCCAAGAAGACGAGGAGGAAGAAGAGACCCCTCCCCCTCCAGCGGGGGAAGGGAAGAAAAGGAAGGCCGCCCCAACTGGGGAGGCCAAAGTGTCCAAGAAGGGGAAAACCATTTCTCCGGATTACTCCACCGACGCCGACGACGGCGGAGAGGAGTGGGCGCCCAAGGCCAAGCCCTGGCGAAATCGTAAGTATCCGGATACCAAAGTAATTCATAGTATTCGTTTATTGCACAGCTTTCCCTTATGTCGAATGTGTTTATGCAGCCCACCAAAAGACCGGCTCGATGTGTCGTCGAGCGGCTCACTGGACTCGTCGGACGTGAACTCACTTCAGATGGCTTCCTCCCCCCGCCCTACGGACGACACCGAAGTGTTGTCCCAACAGGTTCCAATCCGGGAGGAGGTGGTCCTAGAGGCGCCGCGAGGCGACCTCCCGGACTCTAGGAGTAAGGGGGGTGAAACCTCCCAGGGCTCCAAGTCCGGCCCTAGGCCGGACACCGCTCCAGAACCTTCAAAGGTTCCAGAGTCCGGCGGGGGACCTCCTTCCAAGAGGAGCAAGCCCGCCGTGCCGGTGACCTCCGTCCAATCGAAGGCGCTGGACAATATGTTGGAGGCGCTCCAAGGCGCCTCCATCGACGAGGGGCACCGCACTATTATGAGTGCGGTGATCCAGAAGGTTCACTCCGCCAAGAGCGGACTGACTGAAGCTTGTACAAGCCTTTTAACAGGCTTTGAGGTAAGTAAAGAATGCATAAATAATATTACCGCATAGACAGTAGCCCCTGATGCTCTGTTTGGCGTTCGGGAAGAAAAGCCGAATAGAGGATCAAAGAAAATTTGTAGGAGTCTAACAAAAAGGAGTCAATATGCGTGTGCAGGCTTCCCTGCGGGCTTCCGCCGCACTGACTTCGGAAGTGGACTTGCTAAAGCAAAACCTCGAGCAGTCCGAGCAAGAGCTCGGGCGTGCCAAGAAGCAGCTCGAGGATAATGAAGGTAAGAAATACCTTGTTGGAATTAAATATATATATATAAAGGTGCAATTGCAAAAAATGACATGATTATCGTGGCTATTGTAGGGGCCACGTCTGAGGTGGCGACCCTTAAGCAAGCGTTGCTCGAGGCCGAGAAGATGGCGGCCACGGAGCGCGCCGAGCGGGAGAAGTATGAGGCCGAGGTTGGCAAGATGCGACAAGAGCTCCAGGCTCTCATGGAAAAACATGAGAGTTTGGAGTGTGACTCAAGTATGCGAGTGTCCGAGCTCGCGGCGGCTATTGAAAGTGCCAAGTCTGCCAAGGCCGAATCCCAGAAGACCCTCCAGGACATGGATGAGGTGAAGAAGATAGCGGCGGGTAAGGCATTCTTTATGCAAAGCAAACACGTAAGCGTGAGTTACTTGTTACTTACCCGAATCCGGAGTTCTCCAAGCGCGTTCGCAGATCTTCCCCAGAGTGTGTCTTATGCTGCCGCATTCTATTGAGCCGAGGAGGGGAGCTCGACAGAGAAGGTGTTCTGGTCTCAGTATGCTGAGGCCGGACACCCTGTGCCCCTGAGCGACCAACTGAAGCAACTGATCGAGCTCCACAAGGCAGCCGAACAGGCCATGAAGGGCCTCATAGTTCGGCTGTTTCCTAGAGAGGCTCAGCCTGGGAGCTATTTCGGGTTGGTGCGGCGGCTGGTGGAGGCCTGTCCAAGGCTCGAAGTCATCAAGCGCTCCGTCTGCATTGAAGGTGCCCGTAGGGCCCTTGCCCGTGCTAAGGTGCACTGGGGCAAGCTGGATGCTGAGAAGCTTGTGAAGGACGGGCCACCGCTGGGGAAAGAGCATCGCAAGCCCGAGAATTATTATAAGGATGTTCTGAAGGGTGCCCGCCTTGTGGCGGATGTAATTTTCGAGTAAAACTCGCTCGTTTTGTCCTGTGCGCTGAAAACTTGTTCATATGCGTTGAGCAATGCTGCTTGAATTTAAAATATTACCTTCTGTGCGGCTGTTTATCAATACTGAGATGGCGAGTCGTCGGCTTCTACCCCCTTGCCGCTAGTGCTGGGGTGTTCGGGGATAAACCTAGGCGCTCTTTTTCCCATATTTGGGTCCTTCGAGGGAGGCGCTCAGCCCAACGAACGAGGCAATCGGACTATAATGCGTGAACACTCTCACTTAGCCATAGAATTCTATAATTTTAAATTTTGGCGAAGCCCCTAGTATCCGGAAGACCGAGTTCGGGGCGCTATCCACTCCTTGGCCGGATAGAGCCGACTCCTCGCCCTAAGCGGCATAAGTTTTTAGGGACTCGAAAAAACCTCTCGAATAGCGACCAGCTCTCGCTTCATCATGACAGTCAGTTTTAGCTTTCTCCACTGAGGTGCTCGGCCCAGCTCAACTGGGGCACAATCGCAGTGGTTCGCCTAGTGCTACCTTAGCCGATATAGCGGAACGTAAGGCGCCAAAACATAGGAGCCGGGACCCAACTATTAACCCAAGACATGATTCGGAGCCGATGCATATAGTGCTATAAGTTCGGGGTGCCGCACTTGTGAAAGTGTTCGGACTTCTCACACCATATTGAGGGGTGCTAAAAGCCCCTGGCGTATTTTGGCCGTACCAAGTTGTACGGGTGCAACATGTCGTTAAGGAACATTTATTTATAAAAAGATAATGCAAAAAATAGACAAAACCTATGCATTGTTTATTAAAATAGCTGCGATCAAAGCAGAACGATACAAGTAATGCGATAAACAAAAAGTTGGACTATTTAACATGTCTGCTCCAGGGGCAAGCTGCGGAATAGTATGCGAAACAGGTATACTGCTTGTGATAGAGACCACCTGGGATTTCCGTAATGCGGCATGGCTTGTCTGCTTCCCTGGTCCTTGCATCATTTGTGCGGCAATTGAACTGCCGAATAGGCCTTCCGAAGAGTAGAGTCCTAGAAGTAAGAGAAAAGTAAAAAATCAGCAGCCCCTAGTACGGTTTAAGCCGTGTTTTGGGCGTGCCGTGATGGTGCCCCTCCCCCTATGCCCATGGTATTTCCAGAGCGTAGTTATGGACGCGAAGTACTGGCGTCGCCTTTTTGCGAGGGTTGGGGTTGGGGCCGCATTGCTACGCCTGCTCGGGACGTGCCAGGCGGTCTTGTTGTAGGTTACTCCAGGCGCGCTTGACGGTGTCCGGACGTTTAATGGCCGGACTAGAGAACTGCCTGGAGAGGCTGCTTTGTACTTCCACTGCAAGGGCCGCCGTGTGCTCCTCCGTTCGGAGGGAGCGTTCGGTGTTTCCGTTGACCGTAATTACTCCACGAGGGCCTGGCATCTTCAGCTTAAGGTATGCATAGTGCGGTACCGCATTGAATTTGGCGAATGCGGTTCGTCCGAGCAGTGCATGATAGCCACTGTGGAATGGGACTATGTCGAAGATCAATTCCTCGCTTCGGAAATTATCCGGGGATCCGAAGACCACTTCAAGCGTGATTGAGCCTATACAGTTGGCCTCTACACCCGGTATTACGCCTTTAAAGATCGTTTTGGCGGGCTTAATCCTCGAGGGATCGATGCCCATTTTTCGCACTGTATCCTGGTAAAGCAGGTTTAGGCTGCTGCCGCCGTCCATGAGGACTCTAGTGAGATGAAATATGTCAATAATTGGGTCTAGAACCAATGCGGCAAATCCACCATGACGGATGCTAGTGGGATGGTCTCTTCGATCAAAGGTGATCGGGCAGGAGGACCATGGGTTGAACTTTGGGGCGACTGGTTCTACTGCATATACGTCCCTTAACACGCGCTTCTGCTCCCTTTTGGGGACGTGGGTGGCGTATATCATGTGCACCGTCCGCACTTGTGGGGGAAAACCCTTCTGTCCATTGTTGTTCGGTGGCCGGGGCTCCTCGTCGTCATCGCTATGCAGCCCCTTTTCTTCATTGTCGGCGCTTAGCTTGCCTGCCTGCTTGAACACCCAACAATCCCTATTGGTGTGATTGGCCGGCTTTTCGGGGGTGCCATGTATTTGGCACAAGCGGTCGAGTATTCGGTCCAAGCTGGACGGGCCCCTAGGATTCCTTTTGAATGGCTTCTTCCGCCGACTGGATTGAGAGCCTTTGAATCCGGCATTAACTGCCGTATCCTCAGCATTGTCGCCGTTAATGCAACGCTTCTGCTTGTTGCGACGCGACCTGCCACTAATGTCCCTGGTGTCCGAACTACCAGGGTTCTTGGTCATATTGTTGCTACGAGAGAGCCCGCTGTCTTCTCCCACGCAAAAGCGGGTCATGAGTGTCGTGAGTGCTGCCATAGATTTCAGCTTTTCCTGTCTGAGGTGCCGGGCCAGCCACTCGTCACGGATATTGTGCTTGAAGGCTGCTAGGGCCTCAGCATCCGGACAGTCGACTATTTGATTTTTCTTTGTTAGGAACCGTGTCCAGAATTGTCTGGCCGATTCCTCTGGCTGCTGGATTACGTGACTTAGGTCATCGGCGTCTGGGGGTCGCACATAAGTGCCCTTGAAATTGTCGAGGAATGCGGCTTCCAGGTCCTCCCAACAACTGATTGATCCTATTGGCAAGCTGTTGAGCCAATGCCGAGCTGGTCCTTTAGGCTTAAGTGGGAGGTATTTGATGGCGTGAAAATCGTCGCCGCGGGCCATGTGGATATGAAGGAGATAATCCTCGATCCATACCGCAGGGTCTGTTGTGCCATCATATGATTCGATGTTTACGGGTTTGAAACCCTCGGGGATTTGATGATCCATTATTTCGTCTGTAAAGCATAGTGGGTGTGCGGCGCCTCTGTACTGGGCGATATCATGACATAGCTCCAATGAGCTTTGTCTACTGTGTTCGGCCCTGCAGAATTTGCGGCCGGTGTGACGGTTACCGTCTCGAGCCGTGGGGTGCCCACGCGATCCTTAGATCGATCGTGTTTGCATTGCCTTGTCCTCCAACATGTCTCGTAAGTCCGGCGCATATTCCCGTGCCTTGGTACGGGGTGCGGCTTGAGTGGAGGGCCGGGAGGCCTCTCTATCGCGGCCATGAGGTGGCCGTTCGGCTGCATCAAGTGCTTCCTCCTCTAATTGGGGTAGCAACTTGCGCTTTGGGTAACTCTTGGAGGGGCGTTCGAGTTTATGCTCTTCGGCCGCAAGGACTTCAGTCCATCTGTCAACCAGCAAATCTTGATCAGCTCTGAGCTGTTGCTATTTTTTCTTGAGGCTTCTTGCTGTGGCCATAAGCCTGCGTTGGAAACGCTTTTGCTCAACGGGATCCTCTGGCATGACGAATTCGTCGTCGTCGAGGCTTGCCTCGTCTTCGGAGGGAGGCATATAATTATCGTCCTTGACTTCTCTGTGTGCCGCTCTCTCATGAGGGCTAGTTTCTCCATCCTCCTGTGCTAAACCTTGCTGGAGGGGGTTTTCTTTGGCACTCTCCGGAGTATTATTATCTCCCGTGCTGGAATCACCATTTTTGTGTTGGCGGGATTTTGAGCGGCGCCACTGACGCCGGCGCTTGGTCTGTTTCTTGGAGGGGTCATCCTCCACTGTTCCATCGCCCTCTCCCTCTTTTGGGGTGTCCACCATGTATATGTCATATGATGAGGTGGCTTTCCAGGGCCTAGTAGGCGCTGGTTCTTCATCATCTCCTTCATCGGCGTCCATACCGTCGATGTCTTCGGAGTCGAAGTCGAGCATGTCGGTTAAGTCGTCGACAGTGGCTACAAAGTGGGTGGTGGGTGGGTTTTGAATTTCTTCATCGTCCGTACCCCAACCTTGCTGATGGTAGTCTGGCCAGGGCTCTCCTGATAAAGAGAGAGACTTCAGTGACTTCAGGATATCGCCAAAAGGCGAGTGCTGAAAGATGTCCGCAGCGGTGAACTCCATGATCGGCGCCCAATCGGATTCGATCGGCAGAGGCGCGAAGGGTTCGGAGTCCGGAGAGGAGTCCGGCTCCTTGGAGTCACGAGTCTCGTGGAGTGCGGGGCTGATGTTCGGCTCAACCACTGTTGGGATCACAACCCCCGAGGTGGCGTCCAACCGCCCATCCTCGATCGATGCGGTTGGCTCCGAACTAAGGGTCGGAGCTGATGCGGGTGCGGCCTCCAGGGCACTGTCCGGCGGCAGAGCTAGATCATGCTCGTCGTGATATTGCGGCGCGCTCGGCAGTGGCTCGAATCCGTTGAAGATCAAGTCCCCGCGGATGTCAGCCGTGTAGTTTAAACTTCCGAATCTGACCTAACAGCCAGGGGCGTAGCTTTTGATCTGCTCTAGATGGCCAAGTGAATTGGCCCGCAGTGCGAAGCCGCCAAAGACGAAGATCTGTCCAGGGAGGAAGGTCTCACCCTGGACTACATCGCCATTAATGATCGTAGGAGCCATCGGGCCTGACGGCGACGGCACAGAGGAACTCTCCATGAAAGCACCAATGTCGGTGTCAAAACCGGCGGATCTCGGGTAGGGGGTCCCGAACTGTGCGTCTAGGCCGGATGGTAACAGGAGGCAAGGGACACGAAGTTTTACCCAGGTTCGGGCCCTCTCGATGGAGGTAAAACCCTATGTCCTGCTTGATTAATATTGATGATATGGGTAGTACAAGAGTAGATCTACCACGAGATCAGAGAGGCTAAACCCTAGAAGCTAGCCTATGGTATGATTGTTGATGTGTATGTTGTCCTATGGACTAAAACCCTCCGGTTTATATAGACACCGGAGAGGGTTAGGGTTACATAGAGTCGGTTACAATGGTAGGAGATCCGAACATCCGTATCGCCCAGCTTGCCTTCCACGCCAAGGAAAGTCCCTTCTGGCCACGGGACGGAGTCTTCAATCTTCTATCTTCATAGTCCAGGAGTCCGGCTGAAGGTATAGTTCAGCTATCCAAACACCCCCTAATCCAGGACTCCCTCAATCCCCCTCCACCCAAGGGTGATCCCCTGTTTGAGCTTAAACCTTTACCTGATACTCTTAAATATGCTTATCTTAATGAGAAAGATGTATATCATGTTATTATTAGTGCTAACCTTTCAGAGCATGAAGAAAAGAAATGATTGAAAAATCTGAAGAAGCACCGTGCTGCTATTGGATATACTCTTGATGATCTTAAGGGCATTAGTCCCACTCTCTGCCAGTACAAAATAAAATTGGAGAAAGACGCGAAACCGGTTGTTGATCACCAACTTTGGTTAAATCCTCAGATGAAAGAAGTGGTAAGAAAAGAAATACTAAAGGTTGTGGAGGCAGGTATAATTTATCTCGTTGCTGATAGTCAGTGGGTAAGTCCTGTCCATTGTGTCCCTAAGAAGGGAGGTATTACTGTTGTTCCTAATGATAAAGATGAATTGATCCCACAAAGAATTGTTACAGGTTATAGAATGGTAACTGATTTCCGCAAATTAAATAAATCTACTAAAAAGAATCATTACCCTTTACCTTTTATTGATCAAATTCTAGAAAGATTATCCAAACATACACATTTTTGCTTTCTAGATGGTTATTCTGGTTTCTCTCAAATACCTGTGTCCAAAGAGGATCAAGAAAAGACAACTTTTACTTGCCCTTTCGGTACCTTTGCTTATAGATGTATGCCTTTTGGTTTATGCAATGCACCTGCTACCTTTCAAAGATGTATGACTGCTATATTCTCTGACTTTTGTGAAAAGATTGTTGAGGTATTCATGGATGATTTTTCTGTATATGGAACTTCTTTTGATGATTGCTTAAGCAACCATGATCGAGTTTTGCAGAGATGTGAAGAAACTATTCTTGTCTTCAATTGGGAGAAGTGTCACTTTATGGTTAATGAAGGTATTGTCTTGGGGCATAAAATTTCTGAAAGAGGTACTAAAGTTGATGCTATTGAAAAGATGCCATGTCCTAAGGACATTAAAGGTATAAGAAGCTTCCTTGGTCATGCCGGTTTTTATAGGAGGTTCATTAATGACTTCTCTAAAATTTCTTGGCCTCTGACTAATCTATTGCAAAAAGATGTTCCTTTTGTTTTTTATGATGATTGTGTAGAAGCATTTGAAATACTTAAGAAAGCTTTCATCTCTGCACCTATTGTTCAGCCACCTGATTGGAATTTACCCTTTAAAATTATGTGTGATGCTAGTGATTATGCTGTAGGGGCTGTTCTGGGACAAAGATTTGATAAGAAATTAAATGGTATCCAATATGCTAGTAAAACTCTAGACAGTGCCCAGAGAAATTATGCTACTACTGAAAAGGAGTTTTTAGCAGTTGTGTTTGCTTGTGATAAATTCAGACCTTATATTGTTGATTCTAAAGTAACTGTTCACACTGATCATGCTGCTATTAAATATCTTATGGAAAAGAAAGATGCTAAACCTAGACTTATTAGATGGGTTCTCTTGCTACAAGAATTCGATTTGCATATTATTGAAAGAAAGGGAGCTGCGAACCCTGTTGCAGGCAACTTGTCTAGATTAGAGAATGTTCTTGATGACCCACTACCTATTGATGATAGCTTTCTTGATGAACAATTAGCTGTCATAAATGCTTCTCGTACTGCTCCATGGTATGCTGATTATGCTTATTATATTGTTGCTAAATTTATACCACCTAGTTTCACATACCAGCAAAAGAAAAAGTTCTTCTATGATTTAAGACATTACTTTTGGGATGACCCACACCTTTATAAAGAAGGAGTAGATGGTGTCATTAGACATCGTGTACCTGAGCATGAGCAGGAACAGATCCTACGCAAGTGTCACTCTGAGGCTTACGGAGGACACCTTGCTGGAGATAGAACTGCACATAAGGTATTGCAATCCGGTTTTTATTGGCCTACTCTCATCAAGGATTCCAATAAGTTTGTTTTGTCTTGTGATGAATGTCAAAGAATTGGTAATATTAGTATACGTCAAGAAATGCCTATGAATTATTCACTTGTTATTGAACAATTTGATGTCTGGGCCTTTGATTATATGGGACCGTTTCCTTCCTCTAATGGTTATACACATATTTTAGTTGTTGTTGATTACGTTACTAAGTGGGTAGAAGCTATTCCATCTAGTAGTGATGATCATAACACCTCTATTAAGATGCTTGAAGAAGTTATTTTTCTGAGGTTTGGAGTCCCTAGATACTTAATGACTGATGGTGGTTCACATTTTATTCATGGTGCCTTTCATAAAATGCTTGCTAAGTATGATGTTAATCATAGAATTGCATCTCCGTATCACCCACAGTCTAGTGGTCAAGTAGAACTAAGCAATAGATAGCTTAAATTAATTTTGCAAAAGACTGTTAATAGATCTAGAAAGAATTGGTCCAAGAAACTTGATGATGCATTATGGGCTTATAGAACTGCATATAAAAATCCTATGGGTATGTCTCCGTATAAAATGGTTTATGGTAAAGCTGGTCACTTACCTCTTGAACTAGAACATAAGGCATATTGGGCCATTAAAGAGCCCAACTATGACTTCAAACTTGCCGGTGAAAAGAGGCCTTTTGACATTAGCTCACTTGATGAATGGAGAACCCAGGCCTATGAAAATGCCAAACTGTTTAAACAAAAAGTTAAAAGATGGCATGATAAAAGGATACAAAAACGTGAGTTTAATGTAGGTGATTATGTATTGTTATACAACTCTAGTTTAAGATTTTTTGCAGGAAAACTCCTCTCTAAATGGGAAGGTCCTTACGTCATCGAGGAGGTATATCGTTCCGGTGCCATAAAAATCAACAACTTCAAAGGCACAAATCTGAGGGTGGTGAACGGTCAAAGAATCAAACATAATATCTCAGGTAATCCTATAAATGTTGAAACTAATGTTATTGAAACCGTAACCCCGGAGGAATACATAAGGGACACTTTCCAGAATGTTTCAGACTCCGAAAAGGAAGAGGTATGAGGTACGGTAAGTAAACCGACTCCAAAACAGTTCTAATAGCAATTTTCTCCGTTTTGGAATACTTAGGAAAATAGGAAAATAAGAAGTAGTACGGGAAGGACACGAGGTGTCCACGAGGGTGGAGGGCGCCCCCTACCCCCTCGGCGCACCACCTGCCTCGTGGGCAGCTCGTGTGCTCTCCGGACTCCGTTTTCTTGCACGATACTTCTTTTGGTCGGTAAAAATTCATTTTTATAATCTCCCGAAGGTTTTGACCACCATATCACGCAAATATCCTTTGTCTTTGTTTCGAGCTATTTCTGCTGTGGATTAAAGCAATATGTCATCCCAAGTTTCGGAGGGAGAAAGCTATGTGGATGATTACCTTGCAGATCATAAAGTCTATGGGGACTTGGAGCATTGTGGTTGGACCACGGAGGAAGAAGAAGACTATGAACCTACGGGAAAGGAGGAGACGAGCTTAGATGAAGATGACGTCCCATTACCTCAACCTGGGGACATGCATGTGGCTTTCAAGAAGTCAAGCCTCCCCAATAGAGCAAACAAACCTAAGATCGAGTTTACCCCTTTTCGTCTCTTGTAGGAGAACAAACAAGAACTATGAAAAAAGGTATTAAGCCTTGAGCGGGAGATCGAGGACCTAAGGGAGCAAAATTCTATCCTCAAACGCAAATTAAGGAAGAAGCACACGCCATCAACAACTCCATATCACCACCCCCAAAGAAAGAGATATAAACACATGGGTATGGGCACTCCCCTTGGCAACTGCCAATCTTGGGGGAGTGCCCCGGTATTGTATCATCATCACACTTTTATCTTTACCGTTTTTTCTTAGTTTGATCCATTTGGTAATATCTTGATCTAGTAGAATAAAGTTTTATCATGATCTAGTTTTGAGTTTTGCTTTATGATCCTTCTATGCAATCGAGTCTGTGAGCTATATATAATAAAGATGAGTGTTGAGTCAAGGGCTTGATTATCTTACTATGATCTTGAGGGAATAAAATAAAAGAGAAAGACTAAAAAGAAATAAAGAGATCATATGGATCTTATGGAGAGTAATGACTTCACATATAAAAAGTATGATGAATAAAAGTTGTTGAGAGTTGACAGACATAGTTTTGGTCATCGTTGCAATTAATAGGAAGTAATTAAGAAAGAGAGGTTTTCACATATAAATACATTATATTGGACATCTTTTATGATTGTGAGCACTCATTAAAATATGACATGCTAAAGAGTTGATGTTGGACAAGGAAGACAACATAATGGGTTATGTTTTCTTACATATGAGATAAATTATATTGTCATGGATCATCCAACATGTTGAGCTTGACTTTCCCTCACATGCTAGCCAAATTCTTTGCACCAAGTAGAGATACTACTTGTGCTTCCAAATATCCTTAAACCCAGTTTTACCATGAGAGTCCACCATATCTACCTATGGATTGAGTAAGATCCTTCAAGTAAGTTGTCATCGTTGCAAGCAATAAAAAATGCTCTCTAAATATGTATGATTTATTAGTGTGGAGAAAATAAGATTTATACGATCTTGTGATGTGGAAGAAATAAAAGCGACAGACTGCATAATAAAGGTCCATATCACAAGTGGCATTATAAAGTGACGTTCTTTTGGATTAAGATTTCGTACATCCAACCATGAAAGCACATGACAACCTCTGCTTCCCTCTGCGAAGGGCCTATCTTTTATTCTTGTCTTATACTTCATACAAGAGTCACAGTGATCTTCACCTCTCCTTTTTACATTTTATCCTTTGGCAAGCACCATGTGTTGGAAAGATCCTGATATATATCGCTAATTGGATGTGAGTTTTCATGAACTATTATTGTTGACATTACCCTTGTGGTAAAAGGTTGGGAGGTGAAACTATAAGCCCCTATGTTTCTCTCTGTCTGATTAAAACTTCATAACCATACATATCGCGTGAATGTTAGCAATTGTGAAAGACTAAATGATGGTTGAGTATGTGGACTTGCTAAAAAGCTCTTATTGACTCTTTCCTAGTTATGATAAATTGCAATTGCCTCAATGACTGAGATTATAGTTTGTTAGTTTTCAATGAAGTTTCTGATTCATACTTGAAATTGTGAATGAATTGTTACTTTATCATAAGAGATCATATGAGAATATATGTATATGTTGCTATTCTAAGAATGATCATGATGCCCTCATGTCCGTATTTTATTTTTATCGACACCTCTATCTCTAAACATGTGGAGATATTTATCGATATCGGCTTTCGCTTGAGGACAAGCAAGGTCTAAGCTTGGGGGAGTTGATACGTCCATTTTGCATCATGCTTTTATATCGATATTTATTGCATTATGGGCTGTTATTATACATTATTTTACAATACTTATGCCTAATCTCTCTTATTTTACAAGGTTTACATGAAGAGGGAGAATGTCGGCAGATGGAATTCTGGGCTGGAAAAGGAGCAAATATTAGAGACCTATTCTGCACAACTCCAAAAGTCCTGAAACTTCAGGGGAGCAAGTTTCAGAATAAATAAAAAATATTGGGCGAAAGAAGTACCAGAGGGGGCCACCCACCATCCATGAGGGTGGGGGCGCGCCCCCTACCTCGTGGGCCCCCTGGTAGCCCTCTGATGCCCATCTTCTGCTATATGAGGTCTTTCGTCGAGGAAAAAATCATAAGCTAGCTCACGGGAAGAAACTCCGCCGCCACAAGGTGGAACCTTGGCGGAACCAATCTAGGGCTTCGGTGGAGCTGTTCTGCCAAGGAAACTTCCCTCCAGGATTGGGAAATCATCACCAATGTCATCACCATCGATCCTCT